>NW_027096382.1:43528-60000 GCF_019320115.1 Miscanthus floridulus | reverse complement strand
GACCATGCTAGTGATGATACTGCAATAGTGACCAAGAATTGATGAAGAACAAATGGGTCTATCTGATTGAACACAAACCGTCTAATTCCCCTGTGTGGAATGATTTGTTAAAGTGAAACACATTTACTTAAAAGGGAGAATCTTGAGGTTGGGTAATGTTAAGAACATTGACTTTTGGCATGATGTGTGGTGTGGACCTCTATCCCTGAAGGATAGGTTTCCTAATCTTTATAACATATGCTTTGATCAGGTCTGTTCAGTACACACCATGTGCAATAAAAAATGGAGATTGTGTTTCAGGAGATGGCTTTCTGAGGATTTACAGAATCAGCTCAGAGATCTCTGTAATATGTTATTCAGATATAAAACGAATGACAAATCTGATGGAGTGATTTGGAAGCTTGAAAAGTCTGGCTTGTTCTCTGTAAGATCGGTTTACAAGCATATGTTCAGGATCAGTGAAGATGTTGACAGTAAACAACTTTGGAAAGCTAAAATCCCGCTTAAAGTCAAGATTTTCATGTGGTTAACTCTACAGAATGCTATTCTGACCAAAGATAACCTGCTTAAAAGGAAATGGAAGGGGAGTCCTGCTTGTGCCTTTTGCCAAGAGGAAGAATCTGTCAAACACCTATTCCTTGAGTGTCCTGTAATCAAATATGTTTCGAGCATTTTGGCATAGATTTTTGGGGTAAAAGTGAGGCCAATATCTCTCTCTCAATTTTGGATTTGGATTAACTGGAGTCTGCCAAGAGGCAGGCAGGTTCATTTTGTTGGCCTTGCTGCTATCTGCTGGACAGTTTGGAAGACACGTAATAATGTGTGCTTTGAAGGGAAGCGAATTAAGTCGCCCACCGAAATCATATGTCTGATTGGCTCTACATTAACATATTGGACAGGTCTTCAAAAGGATGCTATCTCGGCACAGCTGGAGCAAGGTGCAGAAGTTCTCGAGAAGGTGGCACTGCACTTCCATCAGAAAGAACAAAGGCATGGAGGAGACAACAGGATGGCCATCGTATGAAAAAGGAGCAAGCTGGTCATAACGTTGGGATGTTATCTTCTGGTTTTTTGCATTCAGCCTGTGAGCTGTTTAAATGCAATCTGGGCATGTAATAATCTGTGAAAGGTTGCGCAGGAGTTCGACGCTTCTTCTGGCGATTGAACGCTTAGTGTAGCAGAGTAACGCGTTTCTGGGTAGTACTTATGGTTGCGCCATTTGGATGAACCCTCTGTGTTCATGCCAAGTTGGCTTTTTGTGGTGTGTTCTGGTTGCGTTTTCAGTTTCAAACTCTGTAATTTCGTTGCTGGTTAGTAATGAAATTCGGCATTTTTGCCGTGGTGGAAAAGTGACCAAGAATTGACACAGGTTTGTTATCAACTGAAACCTGCTCTGCACTATCTTCCCGCAAAGTGACTAACCAAACAACACCAAATTTTATCTGCAAAAGTTACTTACAGGTCATTTTTGCTGATAGCAACTGCACTGACCCTCTTCTCGGAAGTTCTGTAATTGAAAACATTGCAACAAATTCTTATTCAAATTCCATTCTAAAAAGTGCGAAATTCATGGACAGAACTATGTAATGAATATGCTTTTCAGTTAAATAATGTTTGCAATGGAATTATTGCAATGGAACAGAGTCCAAGAATACAGATACTGCAATGGAATTATTCATGGACAGCCCATTGTTTTGGTGCCAATTTTGTTGTTCGCAATGAGAACAGAAGAGCAGAGTGCGGCTTACATAGTCTGGATGCAACGCCACAAATCAGTCTTCCAAACCTTCACAAGTCTGTCATCACCAGCGGACGCAAACAAAGCTCCACTCACACTGAAGCAAATACCTCTTATAGTATCGGAATGAGAACGGTGACCACAATCATCTGACAATGAAACCGAATGACCAGCCCTGGAGGAACAGAGTAAAATTCCATCAACTGAAATGCAAAGAAAAGGTGCTCCACTTCTCACTGGAACATGTGAATTCAGGATTCAGCGATATAAAACTAATAAGCACCCAGGACCTGATAATTTCATCAGTAACAATTTACACAACCTGACTCACGACTTCCATTGTTTTCTTAAAGAAAAAAATTCCATTCCTCTCCGCACGAAACTAAGTTATAAGAGAATACAACTAACAATAAGAAGATAGATTCAAACTCCGCCGCGCCGCTCACCTCGGGCTCTTCAGCCGCCGTGTCCTCCATTGCAGCGGCAGCGGCAGCCGCAACGGAGGAGGCGGGGAGGGATTCAACCATTCAGCGACTAGGGCCACGGCCAGTTCGCTCGTGGGGCCCAGAGACCAGTGTCATGACTCACGAAGGAGTTGCAGGCTTGCAGCCGAAGGGCAAACGTGCTGGCTGGTTCTGATGAACAGTGTTTTTGTGAGGGGGCTGGCCAGCCCAGTCCCAGCCAGCCAGCCCAGCGATCACGCTGAAAGGCCTACTTGGTTTGTTGGTCTTGGCCTCTTGGGCCTCCACGATGAACGGAAGGCCGAGATCCTACTAGAACTGTCGAACCGCACAATCCCACGGAAGGTCGAGATGAACGGAGCACCTCGATGAACGCCTCAGATTCACCACCCCACACCTATAAAGTATCCACCCTCCTCTCTCGCCTCTCTCCCCGCCGCCACCACGCGCTCGCCTTTGCATCCTCTGTCTCCCTTCCTCCATAGCAGGAACGCACCAGGCGACCGCATCTCCAAGATGGTACGCTTCCTGATCGAGCTGCGTGTTTGTATTTCTCGCTTCCTGATCCGGCCGCGCGGTTGTATTTCTCGCTTCCTCATCCGGACGCGTGTTTGTATTTCTTTTTCATTTCGGTTTCGTTGATTGCCCTTCGATCTAATGCTGTTCTTGGTGCATTCTTGGAAATCGGATTCTTGGAAATCGGAGCAGGTGCTGCAGAACGACATCGACCTGCTCAATCCGCCGGCAGAGCTTGAGAAGTTGAAGCACAAGAAGAAGCGCCTCGTCCAGTCTCCCAACTCTTTCTTCATGGTATACCTGTTCATTTATGACCTTTTCTCATTCTGCGTGATAGGGTGCTGCAAATCATGGCCCTATGCCGAGAAAATAAATTTATACCCTGAAGTGACCCAAGTTTTGCCAAAAGAAAAAAAAGAAGAACCTAACTGATTGATTTAATTTGGAAGAGGGTACCATAAGTTCGATTTAGTGACTACTACAGAAAAAAAATTACTTCCAACAAAGTAACAATAAAACTTAACTGCTCGATGTGGGTGTAACAATTATACTTGTACATGAAGTTAAGTTAGATGCTACAGAAATGAAAATGAATTTTAATGTTATGAAATGAAAATGAATTTAAAGTTATCTATTGTATTAATTGGTTATGGTTTACTAATATGTTCTTAATACTTCTTCAATTCATCAAAAATTGACATGGCTACATGGTAATTAGTGCAAAATTACACAAATTATACTATCCTAACTTTATCTTAATCTTATCATGAAACTTTTTATTGGATATGTCTGCCTAATATACAATGATTCTCAGCAGTATGTACACAATTTTATAAAGTAGATTAAAACTAGTTGATAGAATTAATGGGGCCCTGTGCAAGCGTACAGCTTGCACTCACAAAAGGATGGTCCTGGCCCCTAGTGGAAATCATCTCTGATATATAGGAGACGTGTCTGCTCTTGTGCCATCTGATTGGAACCGACTCTAATCATGTTTTTTTTTTGTTTTTTTTCTCCCTTGTGTGCAGGATGTCAAGTGCCAGGGCTGTTTCAGCATGTAAGTGTTCTTGAGCCTTGCCTTTTTTTTTTGTCTTCGGTTACCACAATTGCAATACGCCGCATCATTCCAGCAGGTTGCCCATTTATTTGCTTTATTGCTGCAATTTTGCAAGTGTAGCTGTTTTGATTGTATTGTGTATGGTACTATGGTGCATGATTGATTCCACTGAGTTCTAATTTACATGTGACTACTAAGCTTGACAGCAATTATCTCTATGGTTCTATAGCTTTTGGGATTTCAGCATGCTGACCAAATTGAAATGTTTGCTGTAATCTTATTCAATATTTGTGATTGCAGAACCACTGTGTTCAGCCACTCCCAGACTGTGGTTGTGTGCCCTGGCTGCCAAACTGTTCTCTGCCAACCTACTGGTGGGAAGGCTAGGCTCACCGAGGGGTGTTCCTTCCGCCGCAAGGGTGACTAGGTCCTGCTGGTGCTTAAGAGAAGAGAGAATTTTGCTGTTTTGCAACCTTTCCATGATATGTACTCGATGAGGATTTTGTTATTATGACTGTTTAGCATGCCCTGGTGATGCTTATGTAAAAGATCACTTTGTGTGAGCTTAGTGGCATCTACTAAGGTGCCCGTTGGTTTAGCGAAGGGAGTGTCAGTGGTAATGAAATTCAGTTGCTAGCGTTCGCCCTGTTCGTTTGGGCTTGTTTGGCTGATAAGTCATAGCTGAAAGTACTGTTGGCTGATTTGGTGTGAGAGAAAAATACTATTTGTTGGCTGAAAAAGTATGGCTTTTAAGCCAAACAAGCCCAAGCGAACAGGGCTGTTATTTATTGTGTTTTAAAAGTGTCATTTGTTTGGTTACATTTGGGTAGAGATGGCAACCGGTCCTAATCCTCGAGGATCCCCGGGTTAGGGGATGGGGCGGGCCTGATTTAGAGCAATTCCAAAAAAGTCTTTTTATTTCCTTATTCAGAATAGAGATTTTGTGGAAACAAAATCCTTCGACATCGATAGGGTCACCGCCCCTACCCCCACTCTCCCTCGCGTCTTCTTGGTTCCCCCACTCTCTCCCTTGCGTCTTCTTGGTTAATTCTTTCCTAATGGCGCCTAGGGTTTCACTTGTCTACGAGTTCACCATCCTTAGAGGTGGATCTCACGATCTTGTCTTCTTCCCCTGTCTTCGATATATGTAGAGATGCTCTTAATCCCCACGGGAAGAAAATAGTCCTCGTCGGTTTTTCTAAAGATGGGGAATATGTCCCACTATCTCAAATTGGTTGTGCACCTTTCACGCATCCCTCGACATCGATAGGGTCACCGCCCCTACCCCCGCGGTCTCCTTCGCGTCTTCTTGGTTAATTCTTTCCCAATGGCGGCTAGGGTTTCACTTGTCTACGAGTTCACCATCCTCAGAGGTGGATCTCATGATCTTGTCTTCTTCCCTTGCCTTCGATATATGTAGAGATGCTCTTAATCCCCACGGGAAGAAAATAGTCCTCGTCGGTTTTCCTAGGGATGGGGAATCATTTCTCGTCCCCATCCCCACGTACTCGCCCCATGAAGCACACACACTCTTATGGCACCTAATATGGCCGTATATTATTTTACGAATTACATCTTCATACCAATCTATTATTTTCATTTATACCCAACATTTCTCGTCCCCATCCCCACGTACTCGCCCCATGAAGCACACACACTCTTGATTAGTTAATATTTTTTATTATGATGAGTTGATGGCCTTATTAATCTATTGGTCTATCGATGGTTTCGTGAGAAGTTTACTCAGGGACGAGGATGGAGAACCTAACTCCCGACAAAGAATCCTCTTTTGACATCCCTACCTTGGTAATGGTTTCCATTTAACAACTCCTAGTAACAAGCACCTGTTGTGTCTACCTCGACATGGCAAGATCGATCTACAATTTCGCCTGCTCGCATTTCACTCCGGATTTCAACCTTAGAGCAGCATCGTCAGTCCCGTTTGGTAGAGTTCGAGTAGCTTCGGCTCTTCCGTGTATTGTAGCGATGAGCCGTTTTTATCTTTCCTCTTAAAATGAACTAATGTCGATGAAGCCATTATTTTTTGGCTTTGTCGCCAACTATAGCAAGCAGCCGTAGCAATTTAGAGTTGTGCCAAACGAGATCCGGATAGATGGTTTATGCTTGACTACAGATTTAAGATGTGGCAATTTCATTCACCGTCTTATTGTATATTGGGAAAACCTGACAAAAATTCTAGATTGCCTTTTGAATATTAGGAAAACCTAAAAAATCTAGATTGCTTTTTTGGCAAATCCGGTAGCTTTAGATGCCATTCTATTGCACTGCTACTCTGCTAGGAAGGTTGGAATCGAGTGTGAAAGGATCAAAGGTGGAGAGAGGGAGGGCCGAGGGGGCTGAATAAAAATTTAACTTCACAGTAGATCAGTCACCAGTCACCGGAAATTACGGTCTCCTGATCGGAACTTCGTGTCTGGACTTTGGACCCTAATTTTCGGTCAATGTACTGATAAATCATGACTGAAAGTACTGTTGGCTGATTTATTATAAAAGAAAATATTGTTCGTTGACTGAAAAAATATGACTTATAAGCCAAACAAACGGGGCAAATATTCATCAATATAATACTGAATGAAATTACATCATCTTAACGTCTTAAGGCCTTTGGTTCACAGAAACATAGCACATCTTAACGTCTTGAAGGCTTTTGGTTCACAGGAATAAATAAAGTATAAGAATAGTGTTGGAAATTTCACTTCGACTGCTGTTTTGGTAAAAAAAAAAACTAAAGGAAATTGAGCAACCACTCAAACCTCCTGATAAAAATGCAAGGTCTTTTCTATCGACTATAGAAATGACCGTGAACTGCTACAGATCAATCTGACGCTGAGTCAACGTTGCCTTCAGCTAGAGACCGTACTCCCGTCATTTGGGTACCAGCTACTAGTCAGCTGTTATACCCAAGGCAACTAGACAAATGACACTTTCAGTTAAACCCCAACAAATAACGCCAGCAACTGTTTTCACTACCGTTGCCAATCCCTTACCAAAACCAAACAGCACCTTAGATGTCACTAAGATCAAGCAAAGTGCACGTGTACAAAAGCATTGCCAGGGCATACTAAACAACCATAATAATTAACAAAATCCTCGAGTACATATCCTGGGAAGGTAGTAAAACAGCAAATTTCTCTCTTCTCCCATTAAGACTTAAGGGAGCAGGATCTAATCGCCCTTGCGACGGAAGGAGCACCCCTCGGTGAGCCTGGCCTTCCCACCAGTAGGTTGGCAGAGAACAGTTTGGCAGCCTGGGCACACAACCACAGTCTGGGAGTGGCTGAACACAGTGGTTCTGCAATCACAAAAACTTAGTAAGATACAGCAACCATTTGATTTGTTCAGCATGATGATATCCCAAAAGCTATACAACCGTAATAACCTTCACCAAGGATAACATTTTAAAGATCAAAGAAAATTGCAGTAAAGCTTTGTGGTCAGACGTATTATAGTAGTTGCGACCCAACTTGTTTACTGTCAAGTAGAACCCCAGGCAAATAGAGCATGTTAAAGTCTTATTAGAATGCTAATGATACATCCTTAGTACTGCTAGGTGTGTGATCTCTCAACTCTATGGAACATCAGCTGAGTGAAATAACTTTGGCCAAAATGCAGTTTGTGCACCATTTGAAAGATCAAACAAATCAAACACCCAGCCATCACAACTCATGTAAGTCCTACTCAGGAATAAATCAAGAGATATCACTATCAATTGCAATTATTGTAACAAATGACAAATGAGGCGCTCAGAGATTTGTATCAATCAAGCTAGAAACTAACAAAAATAGGTAGTTTGCACAAAGATCAGTTTCAGTATCATTCATAATTTTTTTTCTTCGCATGAATACTGGCATTAGGGATGCAACCAGGCTAGCCATGAACCTGCATATAGGCTTAATTTTTAGGGTTGCTAGTGGTCCCACTAGCATCCCTAAACGTTGCTTCACACACCCCTGTTAATAAATACAACCTTACATCAAGTTGTTCCACATAATCAAGGATTCTGGAACCACAAGATTTTCAATGACTGAACCAAGAATTTTCACAGTTTAACTAGCTAAGTAGTAATAGCAACCTTACTAGTAAACAGAGCAAGCTAAACTGTTAATGAAGACCAGCAACACAAGATTAGCAGATCACATCAGCAATCAGCAATGGATAATGGAATGACACAGCGTCAATATCATTTGTAATTGTAGTAACCAAAGACAAAAAGAAAGGAGCAAGGATCAAGAACACTTACATGCTGAAACAGCCCTGGCACTTGACATCCTGCACACAAGGGAGAAGAAAAGCGAAAAAAACATGATTAGAGTCAGTCACCAATCAGGCACGTGAACAGACACGACTAATATATTAATATTAATAATATAATTAATATCAATAATATAAGTTGATAGATATAACTTTAAAATTCATTTTCATTTCTGTTTTCACATTTTAGCTCTATTTAACTTATTTGATGAATTATGTATATCCTGTTGCATCTAGCTCAACTTCATGTATGTTACATGGCAAACAAGAGCAGTTAAGCTGTCTTGTTTCTTTGTTGGAAGTAATTTTTTATGTAGTAATTGATACTAAATCCAATTTCTGGTACTCTCTTCCTAACCAAATCAACCTATTTGGTTTTGGGTTTTTTTTTCTTCCAAAACTAGATCCAAATGATGCATTCGATGGGTCTCTTTAGGGCATGAGTCGCAATACACCATCACGCAGAATTTTTTTTGATGGAACCATCACGCAGAATTAGAAACGCGGGATTAGAAACGCAAAATTAGAAAAGGGCATGAACAGGTATACCATGAAGAAGGAGTTGGGGGACTGGACGAGGCGCTTCTTCTTGTGCTTTAGCTTCTCAAGCTCTGCCGGCGGGTTGAGCAAGTCGATGTCGTTCTGCAGCACCTGCTCCGATTTCCAAGAAAGCATGCGTAATATCATTAGATCGAAGGGCAACCAACAAAACCGAAATGAATAAGCGGATTGGATCAGGGAGCGTACCATCTTGGAGATGCGGTCGCCTTGGGCGTTCCTGGCCTGCGCCTGCTATGGAGGAAGGGAGACAGAGAGAGCAAAGGCGAGCGCGTGGTGGCGGCGGGGAGGAAGACGAGAGAGGAGGGTGGGATACTTTATATAGGTGTGGCCGTTGGGTGGCGAATCTGAGGCGTTCATCAAGGTGCTGCGTTCATCTCGGCCTTCCGTGAGATTGGGCCGTCCGACAGAGATAGTGTTCGTGGAGGCCCAAGACCAACAAACCAAAGGCCTTTGCAGTTTGGGCTGCAAGCCCGCAAGCTATCCGGGCTCTTCTTCGTGACACCGTTCTCTGGGCCCCACGTGCGAACTGCCTGTAAACCCTAATCCCTGAATCCCTCCCCGCCTCCGTCTCGCGCTCGATTCGAATCCGAGCTCCCTATCTTGCGGCCGCTGCTCCCGCCTCCCGCTGCAAGCCTGCAATGGAGGACACAGCGGTCGAAGAGCCCGAGGTGAGCGGCGCCGCGGAGTTCTCGCCGGCGCTCGTCGCCGCCCACCCACACGGCAACTCCGTCGCCGTCGCCATTGGGCCCGAGCTCCGCGCGTTCGATCTCAGGTTTCGAAATCAGAATACCCTCTTCCCTTCCATCGCCGCCTCCTAATTAAACATGGACATCTTATGCAGAAAGTGCCCGTGTTTGATCACACGATTGGTAGATTTTGACGGAGGCTGTAGTGAACTGAATCTATCTGCTTATCGTTAGTTGTATATTCTCTTATAACTTAGTTTCGTGTGGAGAGGAATGGAAAATTTTCCTTTAAGAAAACAATTTGGAATTCTTGTGAGTCAGGTTGTGTAAATTGTTACTGTCCTGGGTGCTTAGCTTTATATTGCTGAATCCTGAATTCACATGTTCCAGTGAGAAGTGGAGCGCCTTTTCTCTGCATCTCACTTGGTGGAATGTGCAAGTAATATTTACTCTGTCTCTGTTCCTCCAGGGCTGGTCTGCCAGTTTCATTGTCAGATGATTGTGGTGGCCGTTCTCATTCAGACGCTATAAGAGCTATTTGTTTCAGTGTGAGTGGAGCTTTGTTTGCATCCGCTGGTGACGACAAACTTGTGAAGGTTTGGAAGACTGATTCGTGGCGTTGCATCCGGACTATGTAAGCCACACTCTGCTCATTTGCTCTCATTGCGAATAACAAAATTGGCACCAAAACAATGGGCTTTAAGTTTGCAGTATCTGTATTCTTGGACTCTGTTCCATTGCAATAATTCTGTTTTTGCAATTGACGTTATTTAACTGAAAAGACATATTCATTATATAGTTCTGTCCATGAATTTCACACTTTTGAGAATGTAATTTGATTAAGAATTTGTTGCAATGTTTTCAATTGCAGAGCTTCAGAGAAGAGGGTCAGTGCAGTTGCTATTAGCAACGATGACCTGTATGTAACTTTTGCAGATAAATTTGGTGTTGTTTGGTTAGTCACTTTGCGGGAGGATAGTGCAGAGCCGGTTTCAGTTGATAACAAACCTGTGTCAATTCTTGGTCACTATTGCAGTATCATCACTAGCATGGTATGAACAATTTCTAAATTCTATATTACCTGTGCTATGGTTTTGTACGTCCTACATTTATTTAGTAGTGAATGTGTAATCTATTGGCAAACCCAAAAAGTCTGCTACAGTTCAGTTTTATTTGTTGCTCCTTTCATGTCATGCATAACCATGCTTTATCATTTGCTTGGGATTGCAGAAGTTTTCGCCAGATGGACGGTTCATTGCTACTGCTGACAGGGACTTCAAAATACGAGTATGTCTTCTGTTCTTTGCACTGATTGGCGGCTGTATCAATGGAGGATAAATTTGGATTATTCTCTTGTTGTGTTGCAATTAATTTGTAGGTCACATTATTCCCAAAGAATCCTCTAAAAGGGGCCCATGAAATACAGAGCTTTTGCCTTGGGCATACAGAGTATGTTTGGTGTACAATGCCATTGTTTGTAGTTTTTATTCTGTTTTAGGTTCTTTTAATATATATAACAATTTGGGTTTATTGGTTATGTTCTGATCATAGGAGTTTCAGAGCTTATTCTATGATTGATAATTGGTCGTGACTCTTCTTGCAGCTTTGTGTCATGCATCACCTTCACTAGCATATCTGAAAACCAGAGCTTTCTTATATCAGGAGGAGGTGATTCAACTGTGGGTACATAGTCTTTTAAGTGTATTGACATGTACCTTTTTCTCTAGAATCTTCTCCTAACATTGTTTCATCTATTAAGGTTCGCCTATGGGACTATGTAAATGGATGTCTCCTTGATACATTTCAAGTCAGAGATAAGGTAGCAATGTAGCATCTTGAAGATATCTCTTTGCATCTTTTGTTAAAAGACTAATATACAATTTTTTCTGTCTCAGTTTTCAACATTTTCCAAATTATTTTGGTATATATTACAGTTCTTAGAACTACTTGCAGATGGGAGAACTCTTAGGACCAAATGAAACAGATGATAGCAGTCTAGCCATTGCAGATATATGTCCGAGTAATGATGGCTCATTGGTTGCTGTAGCTATTCAAAGGTAAGCTTGATTTGTGGGGCAATATATCTCCAAGAAAGTGATAGTATTTATTGTGTTCTAACATGGCCTTTTTCACTCTGCAGTTTCAGTGGTGTAATGCTTTTAGCATGTGATCTAGTAGGAAAGAAGTTATCTTTCCTAAAGGTATGCCTATTTCGTAGACAATTTGGTGGCCTGAGATAACTTGCACACCTAAGGTCTTGTTTATAAACAAGTGTTACCATTAATTTATTTTTGGGGTCAGTGCTGATGGCCAGTACTTTCTAGGACCAGAAAGTTATTTCCATGCTAGGTTTAACCTGGTTTTATTGAATTGGTTTACTACCCAAGAAGCCTATCATGTAGCTTATGCTGTTTATACCATTATAACAATTTGTCTGGTATGCAAATACGTCAGTCTTACTAGCTAGTAGCCTGTCTTACTTAATATGATAACTAATCATAAAACTGAGATGAACATTTGAATATTTGTGGGGCTCAATCGTGGTAAGTCTTTCATGCCTCAGTTGTTCAACAACATTTACTCTACCCCCGCTGATGAGCCGATACACATGATCTAATTGCAGGTGATTATGATGGAAAAGAGCTATATTCCTACTAGCTTAGCATCCAGCTTGTCCTCAGAGCTCCTTGGACTGTCATGGGTGCAGCAAACATGCCCAACCAGGCTTCCTCCCATTTATTAACCCGTTTAAGGATCATACCCTGTTTCCAAAAGGATAGATTATCTTCTTCTGATGCCGGTCCTGCAACCCTTGAAGACGGGCGATGTACCACACGGTGAGAAGCTCCTTTGGCACTGCAAGGAAGCCTTGACGTTACAAAGCAAGAGGAGGTGTTAGCTTCAGTGCTGGCTGCGCTGAAGGTTTCAGTGCATAAGATGCTGGTGAAGAAGCACTACTCGGAAGAAAGGAGGGAGCAGAGGAAAAGAGGTAGGAACGACAAGAAGATCAAGAACTAGCTCAGCATGCGGTTTCAAGTTTCCACAAGACTACTTGCTGTACCATTCTTAGTTTGAGGGAAAAAAAACACAGAATACTAGTACTGTAGTATCAACAGCCGTAAGAGTAATAAATTTGCCAGCATTTTTCTTAGTCCAAGCATATTATAACAGTAATTCATGCTAATTACTCCAGTAAAATTGCTTGCATCTTTGCGTCTCCTTGTCCTCACGTGTTGTGATCCGTGGTTTGAACGTTACAACCAAGGGAATAATTGTACGAATTATTACGTGATCCCAGGAGATCGTTCCTGCAAGGAATCAAATTGCGGCTGATTGAAAACTGCGCCGAGTGACTGATTGCCTCTGTTTGTCGCGATCTCAGCAGACTGATGCCCCCCCGGAATGAGCCAATGGGGAGCACGGAGATTATTCCGGCTCCGTTGTCGTCTCTTTCCCGAGCCGTGTCGGTCGCTGACGTGACGCTGGTGAGGACAAGGGTTTCTCCTTTTTGGGGCAATTATATATTTGACGGGAACAAATCAGTTTTTTTTATTTAACACTAAAAATTTTGAACTTTTTTATTTGACATCGACTTAATTTTTTTCTATAAATAGCACTACCGTCCATTTAATGCATCCATCCGTTAGTTGACTGCGTTGACCCTGTCATGTTTCTTTCCGAAGTACCAAAATGCCCCTCTGTACTCGCTCGTGGCTGGCGGCTCGTCTCCTGCCCAGGAGCTCGCGGAGGCGCGGCGGTACAAGATCTACGGCGGAGGGGTTCACATGGTCGGTCAGCCTCAAGTACATCCTGTCGTGCAGATCCATGGCGCTGCTGATCGAGCCGCGGTACCAGGACTTCTTCAGTCGGGGCCTGGAGTGCGGGTGAACTATTGTCCGGTGACGGAGTGGGCATGTGCGAGTCCATCAGGGACGCCGTCGACTAGGGCAACGCCAACCTCGGCGAGGCCGAGCGCGTCGGCCGCGCGGCCAGCGGCTTGTGCAGGGCCTCCGCATGCACGACGTCTACGACTACATGCTGCACCTGCTCACCGAGTACGCAAGCCTCATGGACTTCCGCCCTGTGGCGCCGCCGTCACCTGACGCGCACGAGGCATGCGAGGTGTCGCTGCTCTGCCTCCCCGACGACAAGCAAGCGCAGGTTCCTCAAGGCGTCCAGGGCAGAGCTCGCAACGCGGGGGGCGCGGCGGTGCGGTCTCATCCGGCTGACGCTAGTGCCAGGCCGCGACACGGAGGACGACGGGGGCGAGCTCCGCGATGGCTGCGCAGCGTGCGTCTCGACGAGGAGACATCATCGAGCAGCTTCTCTGTCCAGAGATGACGCGATGGCGCTGGAGCTCGACGCGACGCTGCTCATTATCTGTGGCTCCGTGCTTGGGACGATCGGCGTCTTCTTTTCTGCTGACTTGTCCCGCATTGCCCTTGTCCTCCTTTCACTCGTCGTCGTTCATCTCGCCCTCCTCCTCTCCTTCCTCACTGAGATTTCTCTCCTTTCTCAACTCACAACCGTTTCGTCTACCTTCTTCTCTCTGTGCATCCCTGTTCTCTTCGCTCTTCTCCCCTAGTCCCGAGCTCCGTGCGCCCAATGGCGAGCAGCAGCAGCAACACGTCCGAGCTCCGCACCGGCCGTCGATGGCGAGCAGTAGCAGCAGCAGCCCGTCCGGGAGAGCAGCAGCACGTCGGGCGAGCTCCGCGAAGACCGCGTGCTCCGCGCACCGTGCGCCCAGGCCGCTAGCTCCCCGACTGCGTGCTCCACGCGCCGCAAGTATATAGTAACTTCGGCTGCCACGATTTCCCTATTTAGCACCATGGACTTTTTGATGTAGACAAGGCCCAATCTTTCGAAAGGTATGATAGCGTCGTTTGGTGGATATCTTCCGAAAGTCATATTCCGACTTGGACACCCTCGCTGATCTCCTTGGTCTCCATATGGTTCTCCAAGCATGGTCATATGTATGGAGGTCATGTCCTCATCATCCTTCCTTTCTTGACGAAAAGCCGTCCTCGGCGTCGATTTTGCTTGAAGTCGATCCTGCACAACATGAGGACAAACGAGGTTTCTAAAATAATAGGAATGGACAATGTTGTGAGAAAGAATATGACCACATGTTCAGGTTTGTAGCATGTCTTGTCCTACAGACATGTAGTATGCTCGATTGAAATACACACGATCTTTGTCAATACTATCCTGCAAACGATTAGTACTAACAAGAAATATATGCTCCCTTTCTTTGGATTCCACCTGCGTTCGAAAAGCAAAACTAGAGAAATATGGCATAACAACAGTGTTGATTTTACTGTCCTCTAGTTGATCATTAATTTGTACAACAAAAGGAGAATTCGGATTAGTACAAATGTAAGCTCGTTGTATCAAATATTACCCTTGGTTGTTATATTTACCAAAAACATGATATGTATGTCTAGAGAACCATGGCAAATCAGCATATGCATAAAGTTTCTTCTCTAAAGAACTAAGATTACACGGAACATCAAATTTAATGTAACCCAAAGTATTAAAAAAACAACAATTTCAATTCATCAACTTCACTAGCATTATGAATAACAAGTCTATTTTCAGCACAAGTGCTCGATTTCAGCACACATATATCATGATCATTCTTCAATGATTGCATAGGTATAACATAAATATCATCATGCAAGTCATCTTCATCATAAGAAACATCAAGCAAATCATCTTGTGACAAAGGTAAATCAAGCGAAGGCTCTACTAAAATTTGCTCTATCATAGCATGATTGGTAAAAAATTTAGCACATCAAGAGAACTCTCACCTTCGTGAGTTTAGCATCGTGGCCATTACCTTTGCTCTCATGTTTAGCAGGCGTAATAGTTGATGGTTCTGAATTTTCACATGAGGCTGTGAGCATCTCCTTTTCTATCACGTCATCCTCGCTCTTTTGTACATTGTCCTGCAAAAGGTTAGGCATAGCAGGAGAATAACAAGAGATTAATCTAGTTGATGCACCTCATCATTTGAATTAATTACAAGAGATGGATTAACAAATTTTTCTCTCATAAGATATTTCATATCATTCAAGTTTGAGGTTTATCAAAGGATCTAAAGACTCCCACAAGATAAAGCAGAATGTCATAAAATACTAGCTGCATTTTTTACCTTCCTCCTTGGACACATAAAGCGAGTAGCAAATATGTTATCGGTGGCAATTTCCCACTCCATGTACTCATCAGCACTATACCATCATAAGTCGGTGGATACGAACAACCTGTCATTGTTAGAAGACAGCAAAAGACAACACAAAAGTATTATTCCTATCAACTACTTAGGTTGTGGACAAGGAAAAAAACAAGGCACTCAACTCTCAAGCGTCTTACCACGGTCTTACAAGTGTTCTTACCAAAGCAACAGGCGGTGTAATCGGTCGGTGATTGTGATACCGTTGTAGCTTGAGTGTAACAGTTGCAAGGCGAACCTGTACTTGGTTAGAAGAAAATGGAGCTTGGACAGGCACAATATAGTAGCAAGGAATAGCAATAATTTAATTCAGAAATTGCAAGATTGAAAAGTAGTCCCAAGCTAGTCTATGTTGCTGGCCCAAATTGGTCCTGAACCTAGTTCAAGCAAGCAATACAATACAACTCAGCACAAGGACTCAAAAGGATGCAAGCACTTCTAAACTTTTTTTTCACTTTCTTTTTCTTTCCTTCTTTATTTTTTTCTCTCTTTTTTTAGGTGCGGCTTTTTCCTTCTTTTGGTTTTTGCACCTCTTTGCCTTTTTCTTTGTTTTATGTTTTTTTTATCTCACAAAAGTGCCGCACATAAGAGATTAGACTTTAGATATTTCCACCATGAAAGAAAAATACTTAGCCAAGGAAGCCGTAGAAGGAATTGCTAGACAAAACAAACTCAATCACGCAACCCACTCCGTGACTATTTCAGATCCAAAGAAAAACTGGAGATTAATCTGATGCAAGCCACACTAGGAAACAAGACTTGACACTAGATCAAGAACAAGATCAGAACACAACGAACACTAAGACGCGGCGAGGGACGACAGTTCAATAAAGCAAACTAAAATTAAAAAAAAATTGCAAAGGCACAGCGGGGCTATAGGACTAGAGAATATGTGATGATGTATATTTTTTTGGCTTTTTGTGGACTATAGGTAATGCAAAAATAGTAA
>NW_027096382.1:0-35786 GCF_019320115.1 Miscanthus floridulus | reverse complement strand
TAAAAAGAAAAGGTGGGTAAAGAACCCATACAATACACCCACACCAACATCCCTAGGTACTGATCATCAGATTCACGCTTTTTAACTCAAGAAACAACCAATGACCAACAAAAACACTACCACTAAAAAACATCCTATCAAGACCACACAGATATGTATATTCAGTAAACTTGATCAGCATGAAAAATCCCGTACTTCTGGTCCAACTTGACAGGAACTGGAGAAATTTTCTGATGAACAAAAGCTAAAAAGCTATAGTAATGAATCAATTAGAGCCTATTATATTGAATGAAGTTACAAAACAGCTTCATATGTTGCTAAGGAAATTGAATTTACCTGAGTATCAGATTCTGCTGAAATGAGAACCTTTTCTGCATAGGAGTAGCGCTCATACCGTTCAGAATTTTGTCCATACTGTGAAAAGTGGAAATAAACAATTTAAAACTGGAAGTGAATTACTGTAAGCATGAATAACTAAACAATATACACAACATTACAACAATACATATGTATGATAAAGAATGTACGATTATATTCACTAACGTAACATTTACCATAGCACCTTCATGACCTACAAGAAAGCATAGTGTAATATTTATACACGATATACCATACATATGCATAGACTAGCTAAAGATCGTTTCATTTTCTACATGTGAAAGCCTTGTTTCAACAGTCAACTAACTAAATCAGAAGTAGGATACAACATTAGTTCGGACACACTCACAACAACCTCAAGAACAGCAGTTACAGAAGACAGCAATATATATATAAAGTAAATTAAGTAAGTCAAACCGAAATGAAGTTATGGACCTTTCTAACTGGCATTATATTGTATCTAGCTCTTTCAATCAGTTTTAGTGCGTCAAAGTTCCCCACATATATACTAGTCCGTGTGGAGGGAGTAATAAAACTGAAGCATGTTAAGCAATATTGCTCTAAAATTAAAATTTCTCCAAACAACAGAAATTACTACGGTGAACATCCCTATATAATTTATTTTATGTTTTTTAATGAATAATTTATTTAATGTTCCAAAACTATCATTTGCTGTTTGTAGTAACTTAATTTTCATGGAACAGTGTATGAACTAAAATTAAATTATATGATTATTAGTTAGCAAATCTCAGAAGCTTATTAACATTAAGAATCAGCATGTACAAATGGAAGTTTCTCTTATCTCCCCATGCAGTTAACATATTTGTAATTCTGTATACCAACTGAATAGACTATATCTTCTTAAATCTTTAAAAGGGTATTACTATAAATTATATTTATATGAACTTGTGATTTTAATAACATTTTGTTGGCAGGGAACACATTCATAAAAAGATCAGGTGGGGATGCTCCCCACCTTGGCCATTATTTGTATTTGTTAAATTAAATCCATAAAGCAATATGTGATACATTTACTGCTCTTGCAGTTCATGTTTCTTGAGTTTTTTCCCTCTATGAGAGCTACATGTCAATTCACTAAAGAAGAAAGGTACCCAAATATACACCACCACTACTACTGTCTGCACACATTAACACCAACATGCACCAGACGACCAGACACACTGACCAGCCATGTACCACTGAGAGCATAATAATGAAGACAAAAAGCTAGAACAGGGAGATAAGGTCATTTTCCTCGAGGTACTGTAAGAATTTGGTTCCCATTTTATTGTCAAATCGTGAAGCAATACAGGCACAAGTTACAGTGATTTGCCGAACTTCAGGTCTTCAGGGGAAGGTGAAGGATAATTTCTACTTTGTACGAGACATCACAGCTGTGTGAAAGTAATAATGTTCTAAAAAGGCCGCCTCAGATAAAAGCTGCTAAACCTAAACGAAAAGCATTTGAGGTTGCATAGTAAGAAAGTCAGCTGCAAGGGAAGTTTGGGGGGACCTCGTAAAGTATAGAACCATGTCTATTAAACAACAATAAGGAAAACTGCAACTGAAAATTCAGACAACATAATCTGCAACGATAAAGTGCACTGACATACACGAACATTGATATGGTGGAATGTTCTACCTTCAGTAAAACTTGTACAGGTACACAATGACAATCAGGAGAAATAAAATCATAAATGTGATATTGAGATGCCATACACATGCATTCAGAATCTTATCTGTTATATTTTTCATTTAAACTGCAAAGATTTGAAAATTTCAAGATATGTGAAAAAAGGGATCAAAATAGGTAGGAAAAGAAAACTGAGTAAATTAGTATAGGCATATAAGAAATATTTATAAACTGAAAACTGATGCAGATATTTCTGCTAGAGAAGGTGCTACTATTCAGTTGTCTAGAGGTGTGCATATTGAGTAAGCAACAGTTTCTCAGATTTGTCCACCTAATTGAAAGGTGATCCACTTGTATTTTCGAATTTTAGCAGAAACACATGGCGCTAGTTCAAATTCCGTTGGTTAATAAAGTTATCATTTTTATGTCTTACGTTTGTTTTTACAGAATGTCTGTATGCCTACTCACTCTTGGTTAGGTACAGGAGTTTGAGAGAACTGAAATAGACGAGTGCTACACTATTCAGCCTTCTATTCATGCAGTACCCTACCATATGTAGGTCTTAGGTTCCATGCAAGCACTCCCATGTTTCTCATGTGGAACTCAGAATGCTTGAACAAACAAGGCACCAAGCCACCTACTACATACTTCCTTTTCTTAAGTTTTTTATTTTCACAAAAAGACATCTAGTTAGTAAAGATGAAAGAAGCTTGGTTAGGTCCAGCTAACAGTATTACAATTCCAATCTTTGTGTCTTGAAATTGAAACATAGCATTCCCTTTTGTGCCGGAGTCCTCTCCTTTTCAGTCAATTAGACCACAGTTGTCAGAGCAGAAAACACGTAAAAAAAAACATCTGGCTGATGAATGGTTCTTCTAGAGGACACACAGGACACCATGTGCCATTGGAATTCCTTTTTTATTATGTGCTGACATCCTTAATCATTTCATATATGGAAGAGCTACATGTTGCTAATCGCCCAAGTTTGATTGATCAGTGGTACAAAGTGGACAAGAAAGAGGAGAAGAGAAGGTAGGAGGACGGGTAGAATATTATCATTTTTATGTGCGATAGGGCAGGTACTTACTGCCATGCATAAATCTTGAGCTCAGTAAGCATTATTCAGGAAAAAACCTATCAATCTGATTAAATGCATGGTTACTAAGACTCAGAAGATTTTTGCCTCAGTCCTCACAAACAGAGTGGAAGGTTTGCCAGGGCTAAGGGCCATTGAGATGATAGTGATGGCAGAAAGGAAGATGAGACTGTTGGCCCCGGCTCCCGCACGGGTGAGCCGACCGCTCACCGGCGTTGCCGACCACACACTATGGCTAAAGGTAGAAGAAGGGAGGAAGAACAGAGCGCGCACACACAGCACAAGCACCAGCGTTGGCCGGAGCTCTGCAGAGGAGATGGCAAAACTGAATTCGCTCTCTTTAATGAGTTGCAGTGAGAAACTATATATACAACTCTACCCATCTAATCCTAGTACACAGACATGCCAGGGTTGTCATGCTGCTACAGTGACTAGATGTGACAGCAGACCTGACTTTCGGCGTCTGCCCCTGCCGTGGCTACAGGGGAGCCTTTCGGCGCCTACCCCTGCCGCGGCTACAGTGCAGCAGCAGGGAGCCCTTTCGACGCCTGCCCCTGCCGCGCTTTCACACAGGGAGCAGCAAATTACTTTACAGAGACAAAAGGTGACAAGTCCACAGCAGCTTATGCAAGTATAATGAGTGGTTTCTGTTGATGTATTCAGAAACCATGCACACCCACTAGTTGTTCTTGAATATAAACTCAGAAATCAGATAGAAGTAGAAGCCATGATGGGCTATTAGCAGTGATAGTAAGTACTGAAGAAGAAAGGATGGATCCGTGTAAGTGCACCTATCAGTTCTTCATTCAAAAAAAATCATGGCAACCTAACCACAGTGATATGTACCACATAACAATATCAAAAGAAGAAAGTCTACACACAAAGTAAAGTTATGTGCTCCATGAGGGCTTGCGATATGAGCATGCTCAGCATCGTCAATCATCAGTCAAGAGCAAAGACAAGCTAGCATAGTTGCTCGTCGCAGTGGACAAGGACTCCATGCATATGAAACCGTGTGTATACCATGGGGGTCGACAACAAGTAGTGCAAATCAGAAAAGACTGAAAGAGGCACAAGAAAAAAATAGAAGAACAAAGAAAAAATCACGTCAAATTAAGCCGAGGAAGTGCGAAGAAACTACGGGTGCAAGCAGCAAGTGATGGGTGTAATCCAAATTAAAGAAATCATAATGCTCCATGTAATCCCCAATCGTCCCCGCATGCCAAAGATATATACTAAGTACACATATTATTGATTAAGATAAGAGTAGGAGATGAGCTGTATAGTATCCTTCCGCAGTCTAAAGATGGGCGTGGTTCGGATCAGTGGAGCGGTTCATTGAACCGGTCCATAAAATCTAACCAAATGGGCTCCATTCTGATATCAGTCAAAGGATTTGGATCGATGGATCGGAAACCAGAGAACCGAAAGATCCAACTGTTCGATCCTCCCCGTGTGGCAGTACATACGGCGCGACCTCTGGCTCAGTGCTTGTACCTCGGATCTCGGACGCTGGCCAGCCGCCGATGAGGGCGCCGCGGCCGGTGCAACAATCTTGCTCTCGCTAGTGACCGTCCTCGCTGCTCTCCTCTGCTCGTTCTAGCTCGTAGTTGCTGCCCGTGAGCTGTCATCGTACGTGGTCTACCCAGGGCGGCCAGGACGCGCATGGCGCGACGACAGGACACAAGAAACCATGCTAATGGCTCGGGTGCAGCTGGAGGTGTGTTCGATTGATCTCTAATTCTAACCGGATCCAACGGTCTAGTTGGGCTTTTGATTCGTGCCCTGATCGGGGGCGTCCAGCTCACCATGGCTGGAGGACCTCTGTCACAGTGCGCTATAAAAAGAGGTGGATGTCGGCAGCTCTTAACACGAGGTTCGCCTGAGCCGAGCGTCCCACCGAAGTCCCTAAACCCTAATCCGATCTAGTGGGGCGCAGCCAGTGACGGGAAGCCACCAGCCGCGCCGCCTCTGCATCTACACCGAAGGGCTGCCACCACGCCGGACTTCACTGCGCCGCCACCGGTCTTCACCGCCGGTCGCCACTGCTCATCACCGTACTCTTCCTCGACCGTCGCTGCCTAGCACAGACACCGACTCCATGGCGGACGCGAGCAGATTCTCCTCTGCGGTGTCAGGTTCGACACGTTCCTCTACTCCTCCCTCTAATATCTGTCTAGAACATGTACTAGGACTTGCTACCCATTTACATGAAGTACCCAGCTAGATCTATGCTCCTAGTGACCTATGACAATACAACAATGGTATCAAAGCCTTGTGGAGGTATAGATCTAGCTTAACAGTTTAGATCCGTTTGGATCTGAGAAAAGAACAGAGGTTCATCCGAACCCTAACCCGTCGGGGAACAAGAACAGTACCCTAACCCGTCAGGGAAGATGAATAATGACTCCAGTGAGTCAAACCCTAACTCGCGACGGGAAAGGGGAACAGCTAGCCAGATTCTATTGAGTAGATTTCGGTATGGGTACAAATAGAAAAGAAAAGAAATCAAATCAAATAAAAAAGATGAACCGAATCGACCGATTCAAATCGGGAAAAGAAACCCTAACCCTAATTTTTTATCCCATCCCCAAATCGGGTTAATCCCAGAAGAAAGAAGGGGAAAGGGAGAAGAGGAAGAGCCGTTTTGGCTTACCTCGCCGCTGCGCAGCGCTACTGCCTCGCCGGCGCGCGGGGAAAAGAAGGCTGAGCCGAGGGCGCTGCTCGCCGGGCTCTGGCCAAAAGGGCGCCGTAGCCAGGCCGCTTGACGGCGGCATGCTCACCTGCTGGGGAGTGTGCTCGCCGACGAGGGGGCCGGCGACGGCGTCGAGTCGTCTGCTCGCTCACTGCTTCGCTCGCTCGGTGCACTCACTACGGCTGAGAGAGTGAGAGAGAGAAGGAGAAGGCCGAATGGCCGCTAGGGTTCGGGGGCCGCTGCCGTCGCCGTTTTGTTCGTCCGACGAGCACGCGCAGCCGTCCGATGCAGACGAGCGGACGAGATTGATCGGGCCGACTCGCGGTCTAGGCGGGCGCGCGCGGCCGCGTGGCTTTGCCGGCCCAGGCCCAGGTTGCGGCCTGGGTGCAGGCAGCGCGCGTGGAAGAGAGGCAGGCCGGGCCGAATTCCTGGCTGGGCCAAATGAACAGTGATGAATTGAATCAATTTTTTATTTTTTCTTTTTTCAGTAAATGTTTATTTCCTGGAAAATTGATAAATGGCTTAAAGAAAATAGAAAAGAGAATTTTCCTATGGATAAAATTCATAAAATTGAGATTACTTTTCCGCTGCGTATTTAAAGTTGTTATTTTCATTATTAAATTCGAACCAACGGGAGAATTTAATTTTGAAATGGATATGTTTTAATTGATTATAATATTATTATTATTCTGACCAACGTTGATTAATGGCAATATTATGCTGAGTTCTTTGTTATACATTAATTTTATTTCTGCCCAACGGTGATGTAGATTTAACGTATAAACAGTTGTATGTTTTAATTTTGACCAACGTTGAAATCAAGGCATACAATTGTTGTCATTATTTATGTTCTCACACTATATAAATTGTGTTTTCAGACGGATACAACTTGATGGGTTGTATCAAAGAGATCCCACTGTCAAATGTGATAACTATACGGAGTGAAAGAAAAAGATTGACATGGCTTCATCTTGACTGAGGTGGACTGTGTAGTCACCTCACCGTGTCCCACTGAGCCTATGGCACCGGTGAGGGAGACAAATGAGGCTGATGCCGCTTGGGCAACCAAAGAGAGGGATTTTGCATCCCAAAGAATGTCCTATGACCTTGGGCATAGGAAGTGGGTCACTACCAACAAGAAATGTTTGGCTGTGATAAAGAACATGATTGAGCCTGTAATTGTGGGCTCAATCCCAGAGTGTGACACCGTTACCGAGTACCTCGAAAGAATAAAGAGTCAGTTCACTGACTCTTCAAAGACATATGCTACATAGCTGATAAAGCAGCTGATGACAGAGAGGTACTCAGGTAATGGTGGCATAAGAGAGCACATACTAAGGATGAGCAATTTGGCATCCAAGCTAAAACCAATGAATCCGGCTCTCAAAGAAGAGTTTCTTATCCATCTGATTTTTGCTTCCTTGCCAAAAAAGTTTGACACTTTTGTTGTCAACTACAACATACAGCCCGAGAAATAGGACATGGAGAGGCTCATGGCTATGTGTGTGCAAAAGGAGAAGAGAACGAAAGATGACAATGGTGGCACTATCAATTATCTGAAAGACAATAAGAAAAAGAATAATAATACTAATTTCTCCTCAAAGTCAAAAGGAAAGGGTCCCATGCTGCATCAGCCTCAGCAGAATAAGTTCACTGTAGAGAAAGACCAGTGTCTCTATTGTAAGAAGATGGGACATTATAAGAAAGATTGTCCCGATTACTTAAAGAAGATCATGGCAAATAAAGGTGAGAACATTATTACGTTCATAAATGAATCTCTGTATGTACAATATTCGAAATCTACTTAATGGATTGACACAGGTGCAACTGTTTATGTTCTTAATTCTTTATAGGGATTCCGTTCGACGAGGACTACGCAAAGAAGCGAAAGACACGTTAAAGTTGCAAATGGAGTCCGAGCAGATGTTGAAGCCGTTGGCGATCTTTCTCTAGAACTTACTAATGGCTTCACACTTATACTTAGAGATGTTCTTTATGTTCCCTCGTTACAAAGAAACTTGATTAGTGTTTCATGCTTGAACAATGATGTATATGATTGCCATTTTGGAAATGGCAAATGTAAGATAATATTTAATAATGCATGTGTTGGTCTTGCTATCTTACAAAATGAGCTTTATTTGTTATCACTACGTGATGATATAAATGTTGTATGCGATGATGGAAACGTTGCGTGCGACAATGTGAATGTATTCTCGTCTGCGGATGTAAACAGAAAACGAAAGAGAGCTCATGATACGATGTCGAAATTATGACACTGTCGTTTAGGCCATATTTCGAGGGAGAGAATAGAAAGACTAGTTAAGAATGATATTGTTCCTGCATTAGAGCTCTCAGATTTAGAACAATGCAGAGAATGCATAAAAGGAAAGTACATAAACAAAATTAAGAAATATGTCAAACGAAGCATAGGAATTTTACAGATTATTCACACAGACATCTGTGGTCCGTTTCCTGTAAAGAGCGTGGATGATTATGATTCATTCATAACTTTCATAGATGATTACTCCCGTTATGGCTATATTTATCTAATCAAAGAAAGAACAGAAGCATTGGATAAATTTAAGATATTTAAGGCAGAAATTGAAAACCAACACAATTTAAAGATTAAGATAGTCAGGTCCGACCATGGGGGGAGTACTACGGTCGACATACCCCATATGGCCAAGTTCCTAGACCTTTTACAAGGTTTTTATAAGAGAATGATATAGTAGCCCAGTATTCTACACCGGACGAACCTCAACAGAATGGAGTAGCTGAAAGACGCAATCGTACCCTGTGCGCAGTATGATAAGTTACTCTACCTTACCGATGAGCCTGTGGATGGAGGCGTTAAAAACCGCCATTTATATTCTCAATAGAGTACCAAGCAAGTCGGTGCCCAAAACACCGTATGAGTTGTGGACAGAAAGAGTACCCTCACTAAACTACTTACGTGTGTGGGGGAGTCCTGCTGAGGCTAAAGTATTTAACCCAAATATTGGGAAGCTAGATCCAAAAATAATGAGTTGTTATTTCATTGGTTACCCAGAAAAGTCAAAAGGTTTTCGTTTCTACTGTCCAGTCAGACATACAAAGTTTGTGGAAACGAGACACGCTATCTTCCTAGATGACGAAATGATCAGGGGAGCAACAACAGCCTCAAACAGAAGATATGCCAAATATGGAGGCCCCTAGAAGGTCTCAAAGAGCTTGAAAATTAGCTATTCCTGCTGACTATGAAGCATACAACACTGATGAATTTTAAATGGAGAATGATCCCATCTCATTTGAAGAAGCCATGAGAAGTGATCATTCATCAAAGTAGTTTGAGGCCATAAAAGATGAAATGAAATCAATGAATGCC
Organism: Miscanthus floridulus; assembly: GCF_019320115.1. Lineage (NCBI taxonomy): Eukaryota > Viridiplantae > Streptophyta > Magnoliopsida > Poales > Poaceae > Miscanthus > Miscanthus floridulus. Next base: position 26,620 of record NW_027096382.1, on the reverse strand, counting down.
AATAAAGTTTGGGACTTGGAAATAATTCCTAAAGGAGCCAAAACAGTAGGCTGTAAATGGGTCTACACAACAAAACTTGACTCTCAAGGGCATATAGAGAGATATAAAGCGCGACTTGTGGCAAAAGGATTTACAGAAAGAGAAGGAATTGATTACAATGAAACCTTTTCTCCAATCTCATGTAAGGATTTCTTCAGAATCATAATGGCATTAGTGGCACATTACGATTTAGAATTACACCAGATGGATGTAAAGACGACATTTCTCAATAGAGACTTAGAGTAAAATGTTTACACGGTACAACCGAAAGGTTTTGTCATGGAAGAAAAAGAACGAATGAGATGCCGCTTAAAGAAATCCATTTATGGATTAAAACAAGTTTCAAGACAGTGGTACTTGAAGTTTGATCAGACAATAAGGAATTTTGGGTTTAAAGAGAATGTTGAGGACAATTGTGTCTATACAAAGTTCAAGAATAGAAAGTTTATCTTCCTTGTCCTGTATGTGGACGACATCTTACTTGCTAGTAGTGATGTCAGTCTACTACTGAAGACAAAGAAGTTTTTGTCCTCAAAATTTAATATGAAAGATCTTGGTGAAGCCTCGTTCGTTCTAGGGATCGAGATTCACCGAGATAGAAGTAAAGGGGTATTAAGACTATCACAAAAGGCATACATAGAAAAAATCTTAAAGAAATTCAGTATGCACAAATATAGTCCCTCACCTGCTCCTATAGTCAAGGGCGACAGATATGGGAATTTTCAATGCCCTAGGAACTAATATGAGATCGATCAAATGAAGCGGTTCCATATGCTTGAGCTATCGGAAGTTGGCAATATGCTCAAGTATGTACGCGCCCTAACTTGACATTTGTTATCGGATTACTTGGCAGATTCCAGAGCAATCCTAGAATAGAACACTGAAAATTAATAAAGAAAGTCTTGCGTTATTTGCAAGCAACGAAAGGCCTCATGATGACGTATAGAAGATCTGATTCACTCCATACAGTGGGATATTCAGATTCTAATTATACGGGAGATGATAGAAAATCCACGTCTGGATATGTATTCACTTTCGCTGGGGGAGCTATTTCATGGAAAAGCTCAAAGCAAACCGTCACTACATCGTCCACAATGTATGCCGAGTTTGTAGCGTGTTATGAGACAACGGGGCAGGTGAACTGGCTAAAGAAGTTCATACCCGGTTTGAAGGTGGTTTACGACATCTATAGACCACTTAAGTTATAAAGCGATAATAATCCGGCAGTACAGTATGCTCACAACAATAAGTCAAGTGGTGCTGCCAAACACATTGACATTAAGTATTATGTTGTGAAAGATAAAGTCTGGGATCATGTCATAAGTCTTGAGCATATAAGTACCGAAAAGATGCTCGTGGATCCGTTTACAAAAGGCTTACCACTCAACGTGTTCAGAGAACATGTAGCCGGCATGGGTTTAAGGAAAAACCTATAATTCCTGGACAAAAGAAGGCCCAAAGATAAGTATCTATTTTAGAACAGAGTGGTGTGTTGTAGCTGTTAAATCTATCGACAATGGACCGTGACGATGTGACATGCTCTATGCGCTAATCTGTAATGGAATGAAAAAAGTAAATGATATAAAAATGAAAGATGGAAGGAGATCAGGGGAAGATTGTTAGATTGATCTCTAATCCTAACTGGACCCAACGGTCCAGTTGGACCTTTGATTCGCGCCTTGATCGGGGGCGCCCAGCCTACCATGGCTGGAGAGCCCATGTCATACTGCGCTATAAAAAGAGGTGGGGACTGACGGCTCTTAACACGAGGTTCGTCTGAGCCGAGCTCCCCACCGAAATCCCTAAACCCTAATTTGATCTAGAGGGGCGCAGCCAGTAACGAAAAGCCACCAGCCGCGTCGCCTCTGCATCTACACCGAAGGACTGCCACAACGCCGGACTTCACTATGCCACCACCGGTCTTCACCGCCGGTCACCACTGCTTATCAGCGTACTCTTCCCCGACCATCGCTGTCTAGCATAGACACCGACTCTATAACGAACGCGAGCGGATCCTCCTCTGCGGTGTCAGGTTCAACACGTTTCTCTACTCCTCTCTCTAATCTCTGCCTAGAACATGTACTAGAACTTGGTATCTATTTACATGAAGTACCCGATTAAATCTACGCTCCTGCTGATCTTATGGCAATACAACAGGAGGATCTCCCGCTCTGTCTGCGCACAACTCAGCTTCCGCCGGCCCTCCAGCGCCGCCTTGTCCATCACCTTCATCGGGAACCAGCAGGGCCTCCCCACGCCGCTGTTGCCAGCGCCTCCGCCGCGGAGCTCGGATAGGTACACCGTCCCGATGTCGCCGCACCCGAGCCTCCGTAGCAGCCGACGCAGCCGCGTTCCTCGCCGCGCTCCGCTCCGCCGCGGGTGCCGCGGGCACGGGAGCTGCCGGGGACGCCGTATGGGCGGCGGTGGCGGCAGCGGAGGTGCTGCAGCCGGAGCACTCGCACGCGCTCTACCAGCTCGTCTATTACTCCGCCTATGCCGAGTGGGACCGCGCCGCCCAAGGCCCCCGCCGTACTGGTTCCCAAAGTGTGCGACTTCTCTTTTGTTCTCACCCCTCGCCGTGCGTCTGAGTAATTTTGGAGCTATCCATAATAACCATTGGGCCCCATTGGGTCAGCGGCTAATACAGATGGAGCAACCAGTGCTCCTCCGGAAATCAGTTGGATCGCTGGATCGATTGCGGTTCGCTCCATGGATCACCCACCCCAACTTGATCCGCAGCAGGAGTCAACTCAGTCAAGCAATTAACACTTGCAGCATGGCAGAAGATTTCCCCAAACAGAGCAGCGAACGCCATCCCAGCGAAAGCGGAACATAAAATTACCTCGTATATAGCGCTCGCTCGCACGAGCGGCACACGCTATACGCGTCTTCATCTAGATTCTAGACTATGTATGACCCGAGTCGTACGTCTGTCTATCCAAAATCCAAATAAGCCCCGAAAATTCTCAGCAAATTCGAACAGATAATTACGGAGCACGCACCGTAATTCATAGTTTCAGATAGCTTGGAAATGGTGCAGCACGCAGAGGAGCGCGTTGAAACGTAAGCAACGGAGGCGAGAGCGTACCATGAATCGGTGGAGTACTCGTAGAGCTTGCCCTGGGTGGAGAAGATGATGAGCGCGACCTCGGCATCGCAGAGCACGGAGATCTCCTGCGCCTTCTTGAGCAGCCCCGAGCGGCGCTTGGAGAAGGTCACCTGGCGGTTGATCTTGTTCTCGATCCGCTTCAGCTGCACCTTCCCGCGCCTCATCGCCGCCGCGCCTCCTCCCCCTCCTGATCTCAACCAAAATCCTAGCTCACCCTCTATCCTATCCTCTAAGAACAGGCACGTCGCTTCGGCCGATGCCGCCGCCGACGACGACAGCAGCTATAAAACTAGTTAGCTACCTTCCTTGTTCCTTACGAGAGGCTTGATTGACAGGATAACTAGGCCTACAGTTGTAGATAGTAGGCGCTGGCGCTATGGAGCCGGCGAGTGCATGACGTCACAGCTAGCTGCGGCGGTGGAGAGAGACTAGAGAGAGGGAGAGGGAGGGGAGGTGAGGGACCGGCCGGCAGGAGCGGATTTAAAGCGGTGATGCGCGCTGCCGCGACGGATCGGAGGGGGAGAGGGGGTATCGCGAAACCGGGTGGTTTCCGCGCCGCCGCTGTCGAACAGCCATTGGCCGATGCCCCGTGCCCGGGCCCGCAGGCCCCCACCGCATCTCTCATCGCAAGGGCCGACCGCCAGGGCCAGGGTCCTTCCTCGTACGGTCGAAACCGGCTGCTCTCTCACAGGCTCACAGCTATTATTAGCCTGGCACTAAGTAACGACAACTAGCCTGGCACTAAGTAAGGACAACAAAGGTCCCGTTCTCTGATACATCTTTTTCTGCTTATTTTTTTAATCGGAGTAGTATTTTTCTCTCACAATAAATCAGTTGAAATAACGTTTCGGTTTATTTTTTCAGCGGAGTGAACGGAGCAAGCAAACGGCAATTATCATTTTTCCTAATCTATATATCTATGTTTAGAATATACTCCCTAAGAAAAAAAACGTAATTCGAGCTTTTAACCTGGACAAGTCCTATACTGTAGTAGAGTAGTATACTTAAAAAATCTCACTAGATTCGTTGTTGACAGTAGTACAGGGTCAATTATATTTCTGTATCGAATTTGTTTGTGGACCCGATTTTATTATTTCAAATTTGCACAGTGGTGCTGGTGCCCAAGCCCAAGCATTGGAGATTTCAGATCGTTTTGAGTATGCGGCATGTTGTTTTTGTTGCTTTTTTAAGCGAGACGTACGTGCACCGTGCACGTGATGAAAGCTGCGGCGGAAGGGGGGATGGGGGGCGTCTCCAGACGCGAGTACGGGGCGAGACCAAGGACCTGTTTGGAAGGGTGGCCCGACGTGAGCTGTAACTCTCGTGTTTGATGCACTTATCCACGAGCAGGATGGTAAATTATTTTTTTCTTTAAAAAAATTAGTCATACAACTCATTACAAGCGATTTCACGAGCAGCCGAATGCTCCCTCAAATTCGCTTCTCTCTCCTGGTCACGGGGGTTCGTTTCCTTGTGGCTCGGCCGGCTTCGACATGTGAGCGCTCGCTCAGGTCACCTCTCGCTCGAGTATCCGACCTCTCACTGTTAGACTTATAGGATCACAAGGATCATAGATCTAGCCGGTAGAGTGATTCTATTCAGGATAAAAGACGCAGTACATCCTAAAACATGTAGAACTAGAGAGAGAAGGGAGAATGTGTTGAACCTGACACTGTAGAGGGGGAGGGTTTAGAAGACGTCATCACGTTTGTCGGTGTAGTCTGCACACGGGCAGCGACGGCCGATGAAGAGGGTGGTGAAGATGTCGACGTCGATGAAGCGGGCGGCGCAACTGGTGGCTTCTCGTCACTGGCTGCGCCCCTCTCTAGATCGGGTTAGGATTTAGGTGTCGGTGGAGAGCTCGGCTCAAACGAACCTCGTGATAAGAGCCGCTGGCCCCCACCTTTTTTTATAGTGCAGTGTGACAGGGGCCCTTCAGCCATAGTGGGCTGGGCGCCCCCGATCAGGGCGCAAATCAGAGGCCCAACTGGGTCGTTGGGTCCGGTTAGAATTAGAGATCAATCTAACAATCTCCCCCTTGACCTCCTTCCATCTTTTATTTTTATATCATTTACTTTTGTTCATTCCATTACAGATTAGCGCATAGAGCATGTCTCATTGTCACGGTCCATTGCTGATAGATTTAACAGTTACAACACACCACTCTGTTCTGAAATAGATACTTATCTTTGGTCTTCTTTTGTCCAGGAATTATAGGCTTTTTCTTAAACCCATGTCGGCTATCATGCTCTCTGAACACGTTGGGTGGTAAGCTTTTTGTAAGCGGATCCACGAGCATCTTTTCGGTACCTATATGCTCAAGACTTATGACATGATCCCGGACTTTATCTTTCACAACATAATACTTTATGCCAATGTGTTTGGCAGCACCACTTGACTTATTGTTGTGAGTATACTGTACTGCCGGATTATTATCGCAATATAACTTAAGTGGTCTACAGATGTCGTCAACCACCTTCAAACCGGGTATGAACTTCTTTAGCCAGTTCACCTGCCCTGTTGCCCCATAACACGCTACAAACTCGATATACATTGTGGACGATGTAGTGACGGTTTGCTTTGAGCTTTTCTATAAAATAGCTCCCCCTGCGAGAGTGAATACATATCCAGACATGGATTTTCTATCATCTTCCGCATAATCAGAATTGGAATACCTCACTATATGGAGTGAATCTGATCTTCTATACGTCATCGTGAGGCCTTTCGTTCCTTGCAAATAACGCAAGACTTTCTTTACTAATTTCCAGTGTTCTATTCTAGGATTACTCTGAAATCTGCTAAGTAACCCGGTAACAAATGCCAAGTCAGGGCGCGTACATACTTGAGCATATTGCAAGCTTCCGATAGCTGAAGCATATGGAACCGCTTTCATTTGATCGATCTCATATTGGTTCCTAGGGCATTAAAAATCCCCATATATGTCGCCCTTGACTATAGGAGCAGGTGATGGACTACATTTGTGCATACTGAATTTTTTTAAGATTCTTTTTATGTATGCCTTTTGTGACCGTCCTAATACCCCTTTACTTCTATCTCGGTGAATCTCGATTCCTAGAACGAACGAGGCTTTACCAAGATTTTTCATATCAAATTTTGAGGACAAAAACTTCTTTGTCTCCAGTAGTAGACTGACATCACTACTAACAAGTAAGATGTCGTCCACATATAGGACAAGGAAGATAAACTTCCCATTCTTGAACTTTGCATAGACACAATTGTCCTCAACATTCTCTTTAAACCCAAAATTCCTTATTGTCTGATCAAACTTCAAGTACCACTGTCTTGAAGCTTGTTTTAATCCATAAATGGATTTCTTTAGGCGGTATCCCATTCGTTCTTTTTCTTCCATGACAAAACCTTTCGGTTGTGCCATGTAAACATTTTTCTCCAAGTCTCTATTGAGAAATGTCGTCTTTACATCCATCTGGTGTAATTCTAAATCGTAATGTGCCACTAATGCCATTATGATTCTGAAGGAATCCTTACATAAGTCTGAAAAAAGGTCTCATTGTAATGAATCCCTTCTCTTTGCGAAATCCTTTTGCCATAAGTAGCGCTTTATATCTTTATATATTCCCTTAAGAGTCAAGTTTTGTTTTGTAGACCCATTCACAGCCTACTATTTTGGCTCCTTTAGGAATTATTTCCAAGTCCCAAACTTTATTGGCATTCATTGATTTTATTTCATCTTCCATGGCCGCAAGTCACTTTGATGAATGATCACTTCTCATGGCTTCTTTAAATGAGATGGGATCATCCTCCATTTAAAATTTCTTAGTATTGTATACTTTATAGTCAGCAGGAATAGCTAATTTTCTAGCTCTTTGAGACCTTCTAGGGGCCTCCACGTTTGGCACATCTTCTGTTTGAGGCTGTTGTTGCTCCCCCTCATCATTTTATCATCTAGGAAGACAGCGTGCCTCATTTCCATAAACTTTGTATGTCTGACTGGACAGTAGAAACGGAAACCTTTTGACTTTTCTGGGTAACCAATAAAATGACAACTCACTATTTTTGGATCTAGCTTCCCAATGTTTGGGTTAAATACTTTAGCCTCAGCAGGACCCCTGAAAGCTCTAGTTTGGTTTTGGTTAATTGATGAAACCCTAAGTGCTAACCTAGTTTATCAAGATGATTATGAGATAGGTAGCACTATTCCGAGTAATGAAGCAATGGCGAAGATCATGACAATGGTGATGGTCAAATGCTTAAACTTGGAAAAGAAGAAAGAGAAAAACAAAAGGCTCAAGGCAAAGGTATAAAATGTAGGAGCCATTTTATTTTAGTGATCAAGACACTTAGTGAGTGTGATCACATTTAGGATAGATAGCCGTACTATTAAGAGGAGTGAAACTTGTATTGGAATGCGGTTATCAAAGTGCCACTAGATGCTCTAACTCATTGCATATGCATTTAGGATCTAGTGGAGTGCTAACACCCTTGAAAATGTTTGTGAAAATATGCTAACACTTGTGCACAAGGTGATACACTTGGTGGTGTTGGCACATCTACAAAGGATGTGGTGTTTGCGCGGGATTTGGCGCTTTCGGGAAAATGAAATGCCTATTTTCTATTGTGCCGGATGCAAATTCTTATGGTTGGCACATTGGATCAAGGGTGAAGAAGTTAGAAGTGAAAACGAGTTGATCACGAAGACACTGGCGTCGGTCAACTGACCGGACGCTGGGTCTGAAAGCACCGGACGCTGGTTTCTGCGTCCGGTCAAACAGACGGATTTGCACAGTGACAAGGGTATTGCACCGGACGCTGGTCTGTGTCCGGTCAAGGTGGACTGGACGCGTCCGGTCGAAAAAATATGCCTCGGGGAGCTTACTGGAAACGACCGGACGCTGGGGTTTCAGCGTCCGGTCAGTTTTACCGGAGCGTCCGGTCAGCTTCGTAGCCGTTGAAATCTGACGAACAGCGTTTGAAGCTGGTGACGCGTGGCGTCTATCGGGCGACCGGACGCTGAGGGCCAGTGTCCGGTCAGTATGACCGGAGCGTCCGGTCAGAGCGCGTTTTGCCCAGTGAAGGGGTATAACGGCTCTATTTGATTGGGGCTCTATTTATAGCCCCATGGCCGGCTCAAGGGAGCTCTCTTGCACATTTTCATTGACATAGCAACCTTGTGAGCTTAGCCAAAGTCCTCCCACTCATCTCCATCATTGATCCATCATTATTGTGAGATTGGGAGAGAATCCAAGTGCATTGCTTGAGTGATTGCATCTAGAGGCACTTGGTATTCGTGTTGCGCTGTGGTTTTCGCTTGTTACTCTTGGTGGTTGCCACCACCTAGACGGTTGGAGCAGCGGTAGAGGATCGGCACGAGTTGGTGATTGTTCGTGGCCGTCTCCGGTGATTGTGAGGGGAGTTGTACCTTCCCCGGCGGAGTGCCGAAAGGTAACTCTAGTAAATTGCTCATGTCATTGAGTTACCTCACTTGTGGGTTGGTTCTTATGATGTCCAATCGTGTGGGCGAGGTTTGTGAAACACCTCTTAGCCACCAAACCACCAAGTGTTGGTCGACACAACGGGGACGTAGCGTGTTGGCAAGCACGTGAACCTCGGGAGAAAATTGATTGTCTCTCTTTCTTTGGCATTCTCCCGGTGATTGGCTATATATTCATCTTGTGATTGGTTCATCCCCTACACGTCGGTATAATCACTCTACTCACTCATTTACATTCTTGCAAACTAGTTGACACAAGCTCTTTAGTGTAATTAGAATTGAGAGCTTGCTTTATTATTTACATCCATCTAGTTAAGCTCTTTAGAGTAGCAAGTTTGTGTGCCTAAGTATTCATTGCAACTAGAATTGTTGGATAGGTGGCTTGCAACCCTTGTAGAGCTAGAGCAAGTTTGCATTACGCTATTTGTCATACTAATCAAATTGCTCTAGTTGATTTGTAGATTTTTAAATAGGCTATTCACCCCCCCTCTAGCCATATTAAGACCTTTCAACCCCCCCACACATAAGTGGTTTAGTGAGAGTACTCTTCCTGTCCACAACTCATACGGTGTTTTGGGCAACGACTTGCTTGGTACTCTATTGAGAATATGAATGGCGGTTTTTAACGCCTCCATCCACAGGCTCATCGATAAGGTGGAGTAACTTATCATACTGCACACCATATCCATCAGGGTATGATTGCGCCTTTTGGCTACTCCATTCTGCTAAGGTTTGTCCAGTGTAGAATACTAGGCTACTATGACATTCTCCTATAAGAACCTTATAAAAGGTCTAAAAACTTGGCCACATGGGGTATGCCGACCATAGTACTCCCCTACGGTCGGACCTGACTATCTTAATCTTTAAATTGTGTTGGTTTTCAACTTCTGCCTTAAATATCTTAAATTTATCCAATGCTTTTGTTCTTTCTTTAATTAGATAAATGTAGCCATAACGGGAGTAATCATCTGTGAATGTTATGAATGAATCATAACCATCCACACTCTTTACAGGAAACAGACCACAGATGTCTGTGTGAATAATCTATAAAATTTCTGTGCTTCGTTTGGCATCTTTCTTTATTTTCTTAACATACTTTCCTTTTATTTATTCTCTGCATTGTTCTAAATCTGAGAGCTCTAATGGAGGAAGAATATCATTCTTAACTAGTCTTTCTATTCTCTCCCTTGAAATATGGCCTAAACGACAGTGCCATAATTTCGACATCGCATCATGAGCTCTCTTTCGTTTTCTGTTTACATCCGCAGATGAGGATACATTCACATTGTCGCACGCAACATTCCCATCATCGCATACAACATTTACATCATCACGTAGTGATAACAAATAAAGCTCATTTTGTAAGATAGCAAGATCAACACATGCATTATTAAATGTTATCTTACATTTGCCATTTCTAAAATGGCAATCATATCCATCATTGTCCAAGCATGAAACACTAATCAAGTTTCTCTGTAACGAGGGAACATAAAGAACATCTCTAAGTATAAGTGTGAAGCCATCAGTAAGTTCTAGAGAAAGATCGCCAACGGCTTCAACATCTGCTCGGACTCCATTTGCAACTTTAACGTGTCTTTCGCTTCTTTGCATAGTCCTCGTCGAACGGAATCCCTGTAAAGAATTAGCAACATGAACAGTTACACCTGTGTTAATCCACCAAGTAGATTTCGAATACTATACATACAGAGATTCATTTATGAACGTAATAATGTTCTCACCTTTCTTTGCCATGATCATCTTTAAGTAATCGGGACAATATTTCTTATAATGTCCCGTCTTCTTACAATAGAGACACTGGTCTTTCTCTACTATGAACTTGTTCTGCTAAGGCTGATGCAGCATGGAACCCTTTCCCTTTGACTTTGAGGAGAAGTTAGTATTATTATTCTTTTTCTTATTGTCTTTCAGATAATTGATAGTGCCACCATTGGCATCTTTCATTCTCTCCTCCTCTTGCACACACATAGCCATGAGCCTCTCCATGTCCCATTTCTCGGGCTGCTCTTTTGGCAAGGAAGCAAAAATCAGATGGATAAGGAACTCTTCCTTGAGAGCCAGATCCATTGGTTTTAGCATGGATGCCAAATTGCTCATCCTTAGTATATGCTCTCTTATGCCACCATTACCTGAGTACCTCTTTGTCATTAGCTGCTTTATCAGCTGGGTAGCATATGTCTTTAAAGAGCTAGTGAACTAACTCTTTATTCGTTCAAGGTACTCGGTGATGGTGTCACACTCTGGAATTGAGCCCACAATTGCAGGCTCAATCGTGTTCTTTATCACAGCCAACACATTTCTTGTTGGCAGTGACCCACTTCCTATGCTCCAGGTCATAGGACATTCTTTGGGATGCAAAATCTCTCTCTTTGGTTGGCCAAGCAACATCAACCTCGTTTGTCTCCCTCACCAGTGCCACAGGCTCAGTGGGACACGGCGAGGTGACTAGTCAGTCTACCTAGTCTACCTCAGCCAAGATAAAGGCTAGGTCAATCTTTTTCTTCCACTCCGTGTAGTTATCACCTTTGAGAGTGGGAATTTCTTTGATACAACCCATCAAGTTATATCCGCCTGAAAACACAATTCATATAGAGTGAGAACATAAATAATAACAACAACAATTGCATGTCTTAGTTCCAACGTTGGTAAAAATTAAACCATACAATTGTCCTCTACACTAATTCTACATCACCGTTGGGCAGAAATAGAATTAATGCATGACAAAACATCATAATATTGCCATTAATCAACGTTGGTTAGAATAATAACAATATTATAATCAATTAAAACATATCCATTTTCAAAATTAAATTCTCCCGTTGGTTCAAATTTAATAATGAAAATAACATCTTTAAATATGCAGCGGAAAAATAATCTCAATTTAGTGAATTTTACCCACAGAAAAATTCTCTTTTCTATTTGCTTTAAGCCATTAATCAATTTCCTGGAAATTAAACATTTACTGGAAAAAGAAAAAGAAAAACTGATTCATTTCAACACTGTTGATTCGGCCCGGTCGGCAAAATGGCCCGGCCCAACTCCCTTGATGCGCGCGCTGTGCCTCCTAGGCCGCAACCTGGGCCTAGGCCGGCAAAGTCGTGCGGCTGCGCGCGCCCGCCTGGCCTGATCAATCTGCACCGTCCGCGCCGATCCGACGGCCGTCTGCACGCGTCGCATGAACAAAAACGGCGACCGCAGCGGCTCCCTTGAAACCCTAGCGCCGTTCTATTCTTTCCTCTCTCTCTCTCTTCACCGTGCAGGCAGCAGCCAGTGCAACAAGCAGCGGCGACGACCGAGCGACATGGCGCCATTGCCGGCCCCTTCGCCGGCGCGCGCTCCCCACGTGGGTGAGCGCGCCGTCGTCGAGCGGACTAGCGGCGACGCCCTTTTCCCCTCGGTGAGGAGCTCCCGAAACCCCGAAACCCTAGATCTCTCGGCCTCTTCTCAACCTTGTTTCTCTCAGTCCCGCGAGCACGCACCCGGAGGATCACTAGGATCATAGATCTAGCTGGTAGAGTGATTCTATTTAGGATAAAAGACGCAGTACATCCTAATACATGTAGAACTAGAGAGACAGAGAGAGAAGGTGTTGAACTTGACACTGCAGAGGGGGAGGGTTCAAAGGACGCCATCACGTTCGTCGGTGTAGTCTGTACATGGACAACGACGGCCGGTGAAGAGGGCGGTGAAGATGTCGGCGTCGATGGAGCGGGCGGCACGACTGGTGGCTTCCCGTCACTAGCTGCGCCCCTCTCTAGATCGGGTTAGGGTTTAGATGTCGGTGGGGAGCTCGGCTCAGGCGAACCTCGTGATAAGAGCCGCCGGCCCCCACCTCTTTTTATAGCGCAGTGTGATAGGGGCCCTCCAGCTATGGTGGGCTGGGCGCCCCCGATCAGAGCGCGAATCAAAGGCCCAACTGGGCCGTTGGGTCCAGTTAGGATTAGAGATCAATCTAACACTCACCTCCCGCTGCCGCACTCTTGGGTCTTCGTTCACGCTCGCCGTAGATGCCAAGGCCGCCGCTGCAACCCCATCGTCATGGCCGCCGGCACAGTACCCTTTCTCGCTCGCACTGCTGCTGCTCGCGCTGGGACACGGTGAGCGCGCGTTGCTGCTCGACGGTGCCAAGGCGGCGTGCGACGTCCAGCACCGCTTCATGCCTGCGCCGCTGCAGCTCATCAAGGAGGGCCTGCTGGAGAGCGTGGCAGGAAACCCGGGGCTGTGCGTGGCGTTTCGGCTGATCCTAACAGACCCGGCGCTGCCGCTGTGCCCACGGCCGAACCTGCGGTGGGGGCTGTCCTGGGATGTGTGGGTGGTGTGCGGGTGCATGGTGGCGACGCTGGCGCTGGTGCGGCGGTGGGTGCTGTGGGTGCGGTGGCTCGCGGAGCACGAGCGGGCGCTGCGGCCACCGAGCAGCAAGCAGATGGACTGGACGGCGGTGGTGACCAGCACCACCACCGTCAACAGTAGAGACACCAGGAACTACGACGGCGGGTGGTGCGGCGGTGGCGGCTTCTTGGCCAGGGATGGCACAATGGCGGCTTCGGTGAGGGCATAGGAGGAGCTGCAGCTGAGTCCAGGTGAGGGCGTTCCCCGTGCCGCTCGCCCTGTTCGATGAAATGGCAACGGCAACATTTGGGGGTAACGTTACCACGTTCTCAGTCCAGGGTTACCGTATTCATCTGTACAGGCTCGGCTTTGCTGGGCCACGTTTTCAAACATGAGCACTTGCACCATTTGGACCTGACTCTGGCGGGCAGGCCGGCCAGATAATGTTACCAAACAGCCCGGAATCTTTGGGCAAAACGGGGAAAGGGAAGCAACAACGGGTCGCCTGGCTCGGTCTGTTTGTGCGGTCCGGGGAGGAGGACAGCGCGTGGGGCGGGCTGCGGCAGCAAGGGGCCACGACGGGGACGGGCCAGTGCGCGATACCCGTCGCTGCTGCTGCAGCACGAGCACGATGCGTCGGCTACAGGTCTACAGCAACAGTGCTGCTGTCAGCGCCCGCTCGCTGCTACTCTCGCCTAGGCGGCCAGGCCCAACCCACCCATGAGGCCATGCTGCGGGGAGGCGCAGGACTGACTGTGATTGGCGGCGACCCGACGGTAGACAGCGGCGAGGCAACGGCAAGTCGGCAACGCAACCGACCGATGTGAGCTGGCCTGGGTGTGCCGTGGTGACTCTGGTGGGGTGACGGGGTGAGGTGAGTAGTAGTGCACACGGCTAGTCGGCTAGGCGGCGGTTAGCTGTAGGGTATTTTTCCTACTTTTGCTGCTCGTGTCGTGGGTGCTTTTGGGGTACAAATGCCAAAATGGTGAAGCTATGCGAGTCCAGTCCAGCATCCAGTGGAGTGGACCACTGGTTGGTCGGTCCACTGGCTAGGACCGAGGCTACACTACGGACCATTTGTTCTTGCGATTGCGAAGCGAAGCGCGTCGATGCAATGGCACTGCCGCATATGCTGTCTCAGAGGTAATTAACTGTTGTCCTTGGATTCCATTTGCGAGCCTACTCGGGGCGTAACGTCTACTGACGTGGACGCATGACGCATGCCCCTGCTTAACGTAAGCCAAAGCGCAGGGATTGGATTGGGTACGCGTACGCGAAGCCAGCTAGCTCAGATAAAAGCCTGGTATGATTGGGCGAAGAGCGTCTCGTCTCGTCAGTCAACACCGGCATAATCAGAACTAGAATCGCGTAGGCAATGATGTGGTACGTAAAGTAGTATCAGGCACGATGAGTAAGCAGCCGTACAATACACGTACGGGAGATGAACGAATATCCTGTGTTCCATATCCAAACAAAGGATTTACTCAAACTTTCATGCATTTCGGTTCGAACTCATGGAGGATTGAAAATCTAGACAATGCCAACCATGCAATCTTGCTATATTCAGGTACGTCTACTGTGGCTTTTTATTTATCGGCAGTGCTAGCGTCTAGACGTCCGGACGGACATCCACGCCTGCACCCCGTTCCCTGTTGCGACACACGCAACTCCCTCTGCCCTGCGTCCATCGTGCTCCGGAGGCAGCATTTGTCTGGAGCTCTCGCGCTTGTGCCCGATGCACACAGCTCCCGCGCCGATCCCGTTCAGGCCGAGCTCGAACTGCCACTGCGAGAAAGACGGAAGGGAAGGGAGAGGAGGGAGAGGGCGAGGCGCGCTGCACGGGAAGGCGTGAGGTAGAAGCCGAAGCCATGCGGCAGGGCGCTCTCCGCCAGCCACCGACGCCGTACAACACCTGATCTACTTTTGAAACATCCAGATAAAACACATGCAACATACGTCTGAAGACAGATGAAACACTTGAAACATGCGTGTATAGCCATTGTCTCATGTGCAACATCAGATGAAAACTTTTGAAACATCCAGATGAAACATTTTAAACAAACGTCTGAAACATATGAAACGATTGAAACATATGCTTGCAACATGCGCAGGATCAACCCTGAGGACGGGCGAATAGGGTGGTGGCCCCAGACCCCAAATCCCATGGGCCCCATCCCAGGTATATACATACTATATAGTATTCAGTAGTACTCCGTATATCCGTTGCTTGGTTAAGACCCAGCACTGCAGTTTGCGTCGTTTGCTAGCCTGCCTCCAGAAGGCCTTCGGCAACTCGCGACTCCTACACTATCTGGCCGACTCCCGATCGACGAATCGACGATCGTTGGGTCGCTCCACACCTCGACTCGCAGAGACGTGACTTGTCGAGACGCGAGTAACGCGACGCTGTGACGCCGACGTGATCAACCGATCACCCCACGGGCAACGGCGGCGGGTGGCCATCTCGTTCTCTCTCTAAAACGATACTAGGCGTAGCTCTGGCTGCTTCGTATGAACCAGGACACCAGGTATGCCATATGCCCTATGCAGCATGTCCGTATAGTCCCAAAAGCCAAAATCACCCCAAGGTGAAAATAAGCTTCCTACAGTGAGAAAAAAAAAGGACGAGTAGATGAATTAATATGATCGCAGAGATGGTCTATACATAAGTTATTTAAGAATAATTAAAGCGCTTCAAGAGACCAAACAAGTTTGGTGATAGTTGTCGTCGAGGAACCAAATCATACCATTATTAATGACTTCGCATCAAGGAACGCTAAACAAATTTAAAATATGTATGTGTAACGGACCATGACGCCTAAGAGGAAGGTGAATTAGACAACTTAAAACTCTAACTCTAAACTATGACATCTTGTTATAACCTTAGCAAAATCTATGCTAAAGGATAAACTATCTAAATGTGCAACTACAATTTTACTAGTGTGTTGCTATCTCTACCGTAAAAAAGAGTTATGCAACCTAGGTTCTAAACCTATCAACTAGTCTAGCACTAAACTAGGAAAGTAAAGTACAAACTAAGATTGTAGTGTAAATACGGAAACTAAAGAGTAAGGTAGAGATATGCAAACTCCCGTTGACGACTCCGGTATTTTTACCGAGGTATCGAGAAACGCGCAAGCTTTCCTCTAGTCCTCGTTGGAGCTCCTCGCAAGGAATCCCCCGCAAGGGCCAAGCTCCCGGTCGGGTAACTCCGTGGATAGCCCCGGGCCTTCCCCACGTGCAAGTGGATCTCCAGTGTGCCTTTCGGCAAGCCTCTCCCGGACCGTTCCCCGCCGTCTTCACTATCAAGCTTTCGGTCGAACTGCCACGGGCCTTGTTCCCTTCGATACACGGTGGTGGCCACACCACAAACGCGATAGGTGTGATCTCGCAAGACCACAAGGCCATTTAATGTACAACAATGGTGCGCGCAAGCACCGAGTGGTAAGAGGTATGCAAACGTCACTAAACACTACGCCTAAACTTAGAGCAACCGCATACGCGGTGGTCTAACTAACCTAAGCACTTCACAAAGCATCTACTCTAATCACCGAATGTATCACTAAGCACTATACAAGTGGAGATCACTAAAGTGGTGTATCAACACACTTGGTATGTTTCCTCAGTTCTCCACCGTCTCAAATGGCCGGTTGGGGGGTTTATTTATAAGCCCCACAGAGAAAGTAATCGTTGGGGGCAAAGCACACCTTTCTGCTACTAACCATACGCTGCTGTAGTCCTGACCGGACGTGTCCAGTCATCCCGACCATTAGAGCGTGCGCGTTGATCGGACTCTGGGCCGAGTCCGGTCTCACTCGAATGGACGTGTCCGGTCGCACTGGCGCCGCTCTGGAACCTCTCTGGTCTTGATCAGACGCTGTACTTTGTGCGTCCGATCGTCCAGTGCCGCTGCGTTCGGTCACGCTAAAAACATTACCGTGACGAAGAACAGTGTCATCGGTGCGTCCGGTCACTGCTTCGCTCAGCGTCCGGTCACAGCTGCTGATGCCTGCTGTTGCCGAGCAACTGATCGTACGCGTCCGGTCCCTATAAGGGCCGCGTCCGATCACCTCTGCCGAGCTCGTTTCTTCGCGATCTTGCGTCCGGCTTGGTTCCCATCTTCGTGCTTGGACTATGCTTGATATCTTGGGTCTTCTCTTATGCTTCTAGGGTCTTGCTTATGGTGTTGATCGTGGGATCATCATGTCGCCTTCGTCCAAGTCACGTCTTGCACCCTATTGAACTACAAAATAATTAGTTGCAAATTCATTAGTCCAATTTGATTGTGTTGGTCATCAAACACCAAAATCCAAAGTAAATGGGCCTAGGATCCATTTTTCTTATAATCTCCCTCTTTTTGGTGATTGATGACAACACGATCAAAACAAGCAAATAATAAAATTTTTGAAATTTAAAAACTATTTACTTGCTAGGATGCAATGCAAAGGGCAACGTTATATGATGCTAAAAGATACCATATGTAAACATCTTTAGAAACTTATCTTGCCCTTACAAATGTCCCCATGTGGCATTATGGATTTAAGCCTCTCCCTAACTCCATAATCCACTATCCTCCCTTTCTCGGACCATTACCACTTATAAATTATTATGACCGAGTTTGCTTTTGGTCCTACAAATTCTTCTCCTTTGGAATCAAACACTGAAAAGGAAGATATTAGTAGCACAAGGGATGATCAAACTTTGTGATCCTTTGTATGTGGAGTGAAATAGGTCACAAAATTTGACTCTCACATTACATTGACTAAGCTTCCCCTAAATATATACATATGATGGAGAATGTAGTTTATGCATAATTGGCAAATTAATGCTCAAAAGAGTTTAATCTATATAATGCATGGAGAAAGCATATAAATACCAAAGTAAAATCAACATGATGATATCGGTTTAGAAATACCACATATGAAAACCAATTTAATTTATACCACTTGCAATAGGTGGTGGATATTTGAAGTATGATACTGTCGGCGCAAAAACATGTCAATGCGCCTAGCACACAGCAAGCCGGAAGGATATGCTTGATAGAGCAAGGCTAGAGATCCGCTTTGGCTTCAAGTGCAGGGACTAGCCGATCCTGCAAATTCCTCTCAAAGGCGTGCCAGTCAATTTGACTTGCAATTGACAAGGAGAGAGTTTATCAGTAATTTAAGGTGAAACATGCCAGTTTTGCCCAGACAGTTCTAAGTGTGCCGCTATAGGAGCAGTCAAACGAGAAAATCGAGTAAATAGCCGATACACAAAGAAATCGACTGTTTATGGACTGTACAGCTCATGTGTTGCGATTGATTTTATGATGATAAGTACAATGCACGCAGACATAAGTAAAATTATCAGCTAGGTGGATATTATCGATGTAAAGCATTGAGTCGATGAATCTAACGAGAAAGGATATAACATACAAACAAATCAACTATCTAGTATAAACGGGTCTACAAACGCTCTGAATCTAATATGTTACCACTAACAGTGAGATTCGACTAGATCGATGACAGCTATGATGATAGTAACAAACTAAACCAAAGAATCCATAAAACCGTCTATACATTGATAGGTTTTCTGTAAGACACGCTATATCTATGAAAGCATATGCGAATCGGCTGAAATAGCCGATTCAAGTAGAAAAAGGGTCATAGCATATGAATAATCGACTATTCAATATGAACAGACCTATAAACTCCTTAAATCTAACATATTATCTTTAATGGGTTTGACCGGATCGATGGTAGCCATAATAAAGATAACAGATTAAACCTTTAAAGAAAATAGATCTATTCAAATTTAACAGGGTCATGAAAACATACTATGAATGTTGAAGTACGGGCGATCGACTATTTAGCCGATGAAGGCATAGCAAACAGTCAAGGTCACACCTGATCAAAAACAAATCTACCAATTAGCATCCTCTGATCTAAAGTGCCATCAGTGGAGATCGACCGGATCGTTACAGCCATAATAGTGAGCTATAGACTAGATTTAACTAACCCGTGAACCTCCTCAAGATCAGATATGCCTTAACTGCGTACTATGCACGATCAAGATCGAAGTAGAACAGCCGATGAAACGTAATCCATCATTTAAAGTAAGAACCGTTGCAATGTAACAAGATAAACGGTGGGTTAAAAGGATGTGAGGCTGATCTAGATCAATCTCGATCGGGCAGGTTGATATTGCTGAAAACTAATGACAGTAGGAACATCAGCAAGATCGGTAACTTAATGAATCTACCCGAAGGATGCCCCCATAGGCAGAGCCGATAACTTGACCTTAATCTAATTCGAGCAGTAGAGGTCGAACTTTACCGATACAGTCATACTTGAACTAGATAAGGATCGATAGCTAGCTTATACTAGAGCTTGTAGTGGAGGTCGAACTTAACCGATGTAGCCTTACAAACGGAAGTATAAGCCATGATGATACTTACAGACAAGCCAGAGGTCAGCCGGACTGATGCAACCCTGCTTGTTGAAGAACTCATCGAGATCTGCACTACTCCTACTCCTAAGGGATGTCGTAAAGCCGAAAAAAGTAAATTGTATTGATTGATTGGATCTCTTTTTATAATAGCCGAGGTCCAATATTTATACCCGGAGCCTAAGCATGAATCCTACTCAAGTACGACTCATTACAATCTTTGGTATAAGAGATAACATTTCTAATTTAAGATAACTTGGACCCTAATCTTTCCCTTTTTGTAGAGTCCGACATGTCTTTCCCGACGTCAACCGTAGCTTATTGTCGTTATCAACTGACGTCATCTGAAGAGAGCCGATTCCACTGCCGCATCTGAATCAGCTGATATAGACCCTCATGCAATCAATTCCTTGATGACACAGTCTTGGAAGCTTCGAGTTCCCACGTTCTTCTTCCCAAATTTTGGTGTAAACACATGTCCCCCCAATTTTAGGATAAAAGTAATTTTATTCCAAAATTACCACGTCTGTACCCCCGATAGGTCTATAGTCATAGGTAGAGAATCTTGATCTGGGGCCTACTATCTATCACCGTCCTTGCCTGCTCATGAGCCCATGCTTCAAAGCTTCACGAGAGCACCATTGCTTCATGAGCGCTTGGATCCATCTTTCCAGACTGACTATAAATGTCTATCTGATTCTGGCAAGAGCAACTCAACAACTTAGTTATGTTTCTCTTCTGCTTGCTTCCTCGAGTGCCCTTGGCTCCGCTAGACCCTCTATGGTCTAATTCCTTGCTATGAGGGTCTTGAGTGGTTAGAAGAATTCTTGTGTATAGGGTGATTGTGTTGCTCATTTCAGCGCCTTGTCGAGCAAGAGGATCAGCTACTGCAGTTAGAAGAATTCTTGTGATATCACCTGAGTTTTCTCACCATGATCACAGAGCTGTTCTAGTGTTTGAAAGGGCTAAAATATGTGGACACCTTTTCCTTGTTCGCTTTATCAAATGCTCATCAGAGAAACCACAGGCTTCTTTCCCACAGTTTTGTAGCCACCAAGAAATGTGCATCTTTTAGTAGGCGGCTTTCTTTCCCATGGTTTCCTAGTCACCGAGAAATCAGTTGGATATATGGACATCTTTTAAGTAGGCGGCCTTTTCTCTCCCCTGATGCACTTCTATCAGTGGGCCGATATGACTCGGTCCATGATGACCTTTGGCCTTGTGGGGATCTAGATTCCCTTCAATCCAAAGAAGTCTTAGTGGATTGATCGTCAGTTAATGTAAACCTTCTGTATCAATCCCATGGTATCTTGTAATTATGGGAAGCAATAAGTTAGAATCCATTGTTTCTTCATAATCCGTCCCCTGAGTTTCTGGAGTGTCAATTCGTTTCCATAACTGACTTTAATTCCATAACCCCAACAAAGCTTATCTCCTCACCTCCTGAGCTATATATACGTGCCATGGTTGTGGATCCAAAAACAACCTGCTTTGTCCCAAACCTTCCGTGTCTTTGGTGTGATTTTTCTTTCCCATAGGCTCGAAGGAATGGAGAACGACAAGAGGTCTACTGAAGAGACCTTTGATGGGTCCGTGTCACCACGCCAGCATCTTCGTCATTAGGAGGATGCAACCTGTGATCTAGGGCAGATGGACCTTCATCTAAATGTGTTGTAGGATGCTCCCATCGTCTCAGAACATAGGGCTGACTCCACTCAACCTCTGAGGTCGTCTTCACCAACAATTCACCGCCCGCTCCCCTGCTACCCAAGGAAGCACATCAACAACGATGATCTGATTGCATCCATCGATCAGGTTGGCCAGAAGCTCATCGAGTGCCTTTCCATCGTGGAATCGGCTCTGACCAGTTTGGTTTAGCGTCGACCACCCTCCGATGCTGATCTATAGGAGGCCAATCAGGAAACTCTAGGGGTTGCGACTGCCATCCATCAAGATGCCCTAAGGGGCAGATCTATCAACCAGGTGGGGGAGAGGTTGGCCAAGGCCAAGGCTAGAATCATGGGTGAGATGCCCACCATAATTTTTTTCTTTCTTCTTAGTTTTGTCTTCAAGATTTTGATTATCTCTTCCTCAAATCTTTCTAGATCTATCGGCCTAGTTGGAAAGCCTTCGATCAGCTGCAGAGTATGCGGTAGGATTCATCAACGCTAGGGGTGCTATGCTGGTGGTTTGCTTGTATGACATCCCAAACCATGTTAGAGAGGTTGCCCTTCATGGTGTTTGTCATGGTGCTGCCATGGCATTGGCTATTGTGCAAGCTCACTCTGGCCACGAGTTTTGACTTCTTCCCCATGGTTTCCCAGCCACCGAACACCCTAAGGATCATGAGCAAGTGGTCAAAGACTTCTTTAACGCCACCGACTCCGTAGCTCTCGCTTCCCAGGCCGAAGACATAGTGAACAAAATGTTTTCTGGCCTTTAGCTTGTAATAGGAGAAGCTAGCAGACAATCTCTTTGTTTTAAGTGGTTTCTCTTTTGCCCTGTACTCATGTTCCATGTACCAATTTGTTTGTGTTTGTTTTTGCTCTATAGGCGATACATATCGTACTGGCTTTTACCCATTCGGGTTTATTTTTGAACTAGAGGCGATACCCTTCTGGTATCGGCTATTAGAGCCGATGACCGAACAAATCGGCTATCAAGTATTAATCCAAACGTTAGGATAATATTTCTTTAGATATTTTCCATTGATTGCTCTGTCGAACTCCTCTTCTCCTCCTAGTGTTTTCAAAATATAAGCATTGCTAGGCGCACAACGTTTAATCCGATAAGGTCCTTCCCAATTAGGTGACCATTTGTCGAACTCGCTGTCTTTTGACCCGATCAACAATTTTGCTTTCCAGATTAAGTCTCCTTTATAAAATTGTTTGCTCTTATCCTTTTTATTGTAATACTTTGCAATCCTCAGTTTATTGGCTTTGATATTCTTAAGAGCACAGAGCCGATGGCAACTCAAGTCCTCTAAGTCGTCTATCATAAGAATCTTATAGACTTCGGTTGATAAATTATTTTGCAATGTGACACGCCTCGATCTAGTTTGAATCTCCTAAGGAAGGACTGCATCATGACCATACACAAGTTCATAAGGTGATGCTTTAATCAATCCATGACAGGCCATCCTATATGCCCATAGTGCCTCATTAAGCGTTGAATACCACTTCCTTGGCTGCTCTTCAATCTTTTTCTTGATCAACTTAATCATAATTTGATTGGACACCTCTACCTGGCCATTAGCCTGAGCATAGTAAGGAGAAGAATTTAACAAATTAATTCCCATACTAGCAGCAAAATCTTCGAACTCTTCTAATGTGAACATTGTCCCCTGATCAGTAGTAATAGTTTGAGGAATCCCAAAACGATACACAATATGCTCTTTGACAAAACCAATCATGTTCTTTGAGGTTATCGTCTTCAAAGGAATTGCCTCAACCCACTTAGTGAAGTAATCTATTACTACCAATATAAACTTATGTCCTTTGCTTAAAGGAAGAAAAATATAGCCAATTAAATCAATTCCCCAACCTCGAAACGGCCATGGTTTGATTATTGAATTCATAGCCGATGCAGACAATCTCTAAATATTACCAAAACATTGACAATTCTGACACCCCTTATAATATTCAAAACAATCTTCTAGTGTTGTTGGCCAGAAATATCCAATCCTATGAACAATCCATTTCATCTTATAAGTTGATTGATGAGCTCCACATATCCCTTCATGTACTTCACCCATCAACACCTTAGCTTCTTCTTGATTTAAGCATTTAAGCAACACCCCATCGACTGTCTTGTAATATAGCTGATCATCTAGCAAAACATACTTAGTCAATTTATACCTTAGTTTCCTGGGAACCTTCTGTGATGGATTCTTAAGGTAATCGGCTATTTCAACTCTCCAATCATTATTCGAGGTTTCACTACTTAGGACCTCTTGAAACACTCGATAACCTAACGCACTTTGAGCTAAATGATTAGCCTCTTGATTCTGTGCTCTCGTAATATGCTGAAGAGAAACATAAGGAAATTCCTTGAGTAACCTTTGGCACTCATCATAGTACCCCCTCAGAGTATCTTCTTTATATTCATATAGGCCAATCAACTGATTAATAATTAACTGTGAATCTTCAAATACTTCAATTACCTTGGCCTTTACTTCATGAAGGAGTTGAAGCCCCTTAAGAATAGCTTCATATTCTGCTTGGTTGTTGTTAATCATTGGTTCAGTTGGAAAAGCAAACTCAAAACTTGCCTCCTGAGGTGAAATAATAACAATACCAATGCCACCACCTTGCTTGCATGATGACCCATCAAAGAATAACGTCCAAGGTACCAGCTCTACATAACCAATACTTGGCTTATGATGCTGGGTGACACAATCGTCTATTACTTGCCCTTTGACTGCTTTAGCCGATTCGTACCTCAAGTCAAATTCCGACAACACAAGAATCCACTTCCCCATTCTCCCATTTAATATCGGCATCGATAGCATGTGCTTGATCACATCAGCCTTGGAAACAACTGTACACTCAGCTGATAACAAGTAATGTCGCAACTTAGTGCAAGAGAAATATAAGCACAAGCATAACTTTTCAATAGGAGAATATCTTGTTTCTGGATCTAAAATTCTTCTACTTAGATATAAAACAACTCGTTCTTTTCCTTTAAACTCTTGCATTAAGGTCGATCTAATTGTTTGGTCATCGGTCGATACGTACAACTTGAAAGGCTTACTTTGCTGAGGAGGGACTAGCATGGGTGGACATTTCATGTATTCTTTTATCTCCTCAAACGCTTTTTGTTGTACGTCACCCCACTTAAATTCTTGATTATTTTTCAACTTCAACAAGGGAGAAAATGGCAGAACCTTTTCTGACAAATTTGAAATAAATCTCCTGATAAAATTAATCTTACCAAGCAAAAATTAACTCTATTTTAGTAGTTGGGGGCACTACTTCATCAATTGCTTTTATACTTTTTTTTGACCAATTTCGATTCCTCTCTCGTGGACCATAAAACCCAAAAATTATCCAGCTGATACTCCAAAGGCACACTTATTGGGATTCATCTTTGGACCATGTTTTCTTGTGCACTCGAAAGTCTCCCGCAAATCAGCTAGATGTTCCTTATACCCCTTAGATTTTACCATCACATCGTCAATATAGATTTCAACAATCCTACCGATCAACTTATGAAAAATATAATTCATCGCCATCTGATAAGTTGCACCAGCATTCTTCAAACCAAATGTCATCACAATCCATTCAAATAAGATGATTGCACCAGGGCATCTAAAAGCTGTTTTTGCTATGTCTTCCTCAGCCATAAAAATTTGATTATATCCTGCATTGCCATCCATAAAACTAATAACCTTATGCCCGGCTGCTGCATCTACCAACATATCGGCTATTGGCATCGGATAACCATCCATGGATGTAGCCTTGTTTAGATCTCTAAAATCGATGCAAACTCTTAACTTCCCATTCTTCTTATACACAGGAACAACATTCGACATCCACTCTACATATCGGCACGACCAGATAAATTTTGCTTCTAGTAATCTTTCAGTCTCCTTTTTGATATCATCAAGAATGTTTGGGTTGAATCTCCTTGGAGCTTGTTTAAATGACTAATATCCAGGTTTGATTGACAACCGATGTTCAACGATCGATCGGTCTAGACCAGGCATCTCATAGTATTTCCAAGCAAAACAATCTTTAAATTCCTTTAATAAATCCACTAACTCTTGCTTATACTCAGG
Source organism: Miscanthus floridulus (assembly GCF_019320115.1). Taxonomy (NCBI): domain Eukaryota; kingdom Viridiplantae; phylum Streptophyta; class Magnoliopsida; order Poales; family Poaceae; genus Miscanthus; species Miscanthus floridulus. Next base: position 1,447 of record NW_027096382.1, on the reverse strand, counting down.
ACCTAACTTGGCACTTACATACATTGGCCTAGGCCTATCTCCAGAACTAATATCTATCTCTTCTAATTCATCGGTCGATGTAAAGCCATGTTCTAGTTTACCATCTGTACCATCTATTGGATTATCCATTAAACAAATTCTCAAAGCCGACTGCTTGGATTGGCTATTGGCTTTCATCATTGAATTTAATGAAGCCACCTTCCCATAGCTTGCCAGAAAAACACTCGAAGTCTTCTAGCTCCCAATACATTGGATCAGCTGTTGTGATACTCACATAATCATCAGCGTGAACCAACTCAACATCATCTCCATGCCACTGAATCAAGCATTGATGCATGGTCGATGGTATACAACAATTTGCATGAATCCAATCACAACCAAGGAGTAAATTGTATGACCCTTTTCCATCAATGACGAAGAATATGGTGAGCAAAGTTTTACTTCCGATTGTTAATTCGGCGTTCATTGCCCCCTGGGTCTTGGACGCATTACCCCCAAAATCTTTAAGCATCATATCAGTCTCAATCAAATCTTTTGGTCCTTTACCTAGCTTGCGAAAAGTAGTATAAGGCATAAGGTTGACAGAAGCACCTCCATCCACCAACATTTTGCTCATCGGCTTCCCATCGATAAAACCTTTCACATATATAGCCTTTATGTGCTGATGCTTGACTAGCTTATCGAATATAGCCTGCTGTATCACTATCAACTTGGCAACTATCTCCTCATACTCCAATTCATTGAAATTTGAATAGACTTCTTGATCTGCTGGAGCCCTGAATTCTGATGGCAACAGAAAAGCCATTTGAATATTAGTCGATGGTTGACTCCTATCGGCTGTTTGTTTAGCACGCCACACTTGAGGTCTACCAGATGCTTGAGCCTATTTTAGCTCTCTATTCCTTAGGCATTGCACCCTTCTTTCTGGCTTCTTGTCAAACCTCCTAGACACCATTGGTCTTCCTACCAAATATATTCTTCTTTAGTATCTTCTCCATGATCAGCCCAATTTTGATCAACAACTCGCTTCCCAAGCCAATCATGGACACTTATATTTTTTAAGCTCTGACCTATATTATTATGATGATATTCATCTCGAGCATGGATAGACCAGCGGTTGGCTTGAGATTGCCTAAACTCCCAATACTGCTCACTACACTTCGAGCAGTTATTTCTGGTAGACAATTTCAAACCTTCGATCCAACAATATCTAAAGAAAGGATAATTCCAATGTGATTTGGCTTGTTTTCTTTCATACCTCTCTTTCTCCTATTGACGCTGGTATTCTTTCTCTTCTAGTCAGCGCTGATAATCCTTCTCCTTTTGCCATTACCATTTGTTCAACAAAATTCAAGGAGTGACATGCGGCCTTATTGCCCCATCCCTTGATGTCTCTCCCTGTTCGTATCGGCTCTTTTGTTGGTCACGATGCCTTCTAATCTCTCTA
>NW_027096381.1:33675-58656 GCF_019320115.1 Miscanthus floridulus | reverse complement strand
GGATCTATAACTTTTATTTTGTTAGTTTCTCTATCCGAGGTCGTTTACAAAATTTAAATTTCAAATTTTAGAAATTCAAACGTAATTTTCCTTGACAAGATGATTTCAAATCAAAAAGTTGTCAACTACAGAGTTTCATAACTTTTCGAGATCTACAACTTCTATTTTGGTCATTTGATCATTTATTCATCCGACATAGTGATAGTAACATTGTTCACAAATGTTACATATCCCTCTTATTGTTTATTAAACTATAAGAGAGATATATAAATTTTATGAACAATGTTATTACCACTTTATCGGATGAAGAAATGACCAAAATAAAAGTTACAGATCTTGATAAGTTCTACAACTTCTATGTTCATAATTTTTTCAGCTGAAATCATTTAGTGTTCCAAAATAACGTTTGAAGTTGTCATTTTTTTAAATTCAAAATTCAAATAGATAAAACACAGTCACATAAAAAGATGGATACAATAATAGCGGTAAGAACACAATAAATTGATAGGGCATGATTTTAGAATTTTTTTAAAAAAAATTCATCAAATTTGAAGTTAGTATGAGGGAGAGAAAGACTAGTTACAAGTTTTATCTATAGATTAAAAATAGAAATCAGAGTTCTTCAATAATTTCAAACAACATTTTCAAGTAGTAAATGATCTCAAATGAAAAAGTTTTCAACTACAAAGTTGCATAACTTTTCGAGATCTACAACTTTTGTTTTGGGCGTTTCCCTATCTGAGGCCGTTTGAAAATTCAAATTTTAAATTTTAGAAATCAAACGTAATTTTGGTTAGATAGACTATTTCAAATGAAAATATTTGGACATCCAAACGGTCTCAAATTAAAAAAGTTTGACCTACAAAGTTATAGATCTCGTCGAGTACTACAACTTTGATATAAAGTTCGTCTTCATCGGACATCATATGAGAAACTTATGAAGTTTTCTTGTAGCATATTACTGTCGGTTCATGGCACGAACCGACAGTGATAGTATCGGTGTCGGTTCTTGGCTAAAATCGGCAGTGATGACCCAATATCACTGCCGGTTCTTGGCTAAAGCTGACAGTGATATGAACTGACAGTGAATAACCGAATATCAGTGTCGGTTGGTCCTATCATTGCCGGTTTTAGCCAAAAAACCTACAGTGAAGATCTATCACTGCCGGTTTTTTAAAATTCGGCAGTGCCAGCAGTGATGTCCAATTCTGTACTAGTGACTGATCGGCCATCGGGCCAAATAAGATTACACAAAATAGTTATTTTAGATTGAGTTGGAATTACCCGTTTCTTTCTTTCGTCAAATAAATATATACGACTTTTGAACAATTCTTGAACCTATATATACCACTTTATAAAAAACTATTTGGTTTAGGGCTTGTTTGGGACATGGGGAAAAAATTCCTGGTCCTATGTTTTTTTTTGAAATTAAACTGATTTTTATAAAATTCTTGCATAATTCCTGTGAGATTCATTATTCTAGCAATAGTTAGGGCGAGCATATCGGGTCCGTTGATTCGTTAAAGGAGAAAACAAAAAAAATGTACAGGTGGTGCCTGGCTAGAAATGTATATCGGTTCCTAAAGCGTGAATGAACCATATGCATCAAGGCTGTCCGGCTCCGATGGCGGCGCCGCTTTCTCCCTTGTTTTTAACCGCGGCACCGCTCCGGAGTCCGGACAGCGGGAGGCACACCGTTGCCATGGGCCATGGCGCCCGTGTTCCATGACGCTGGCACAGGAACGCGCGGCGGTGGTCCGTCGGTGACGGACACCGGCCGGGTGCAAGACGCGGCGTCATGCACGAACGCAGCTACAGTGCGGCTGTGCGGGACCGCGTATTTGTATGGTACGATACCGGCGGGCGAGCACGCAGACCAGACCGGTGACCACCACCCACCCACCGGCCACCGGCCACCGGTGGTGGTCGACACTCGACACTGGTACGGCCAGGCGACGCAGGCAGGCAGCGCCGTGGACGGAACGAAAGGTGGCATCACGCTTTCCTGCCCTGTTCCCGCTCACCGGCCTGGCCGGCTGGGCCCGACAGGGACGCACGAGCACTCTCGAACCGCGAGCTTGGGAGCAAAGCAAGTGGAGTGGAGTGGTGGACCGACCCTTGAAAGAACGGAGTTCGAAGAAGTGCATGGATGAACAGCACGTCGTAGAGGATCCCGGGAGGCCAGGCGGCCGACCGGTGCTGCGGCCGGGCGGGCCCCGCGGCGCCTGCCCGTCACGTCCGCCTCGGCAGACTCACCTCCAGCACTGTGGCGTGCGCCTGCGTGCGTGCGTGCGGGTGTTGCACGAGGGCGGGGAGAATCTTCTCTTCCTCTGGCACTGGCAGACAGACGCAGACGGCCTGCCGGTTGCCGCCGCAGACAGACGCAGCGGCGGAGCCCGCCGGCTAGCCTGAGCGAGCGAGCAAGAGAGGATTCCTTGATCCTTTCACCGCCGATTCCACATGTAGCCACAAGCGTGCGCGTGTCGCTCGCCGTCGCCATGAGCCATGCGACTCGGTCGGCCGTCTTGCATCGTGTACCGATCCACAGACCACAGCGACACGGCCCGAAAACAGGCTGTGCCAAACATAGGTCGGAAGTCGCTCACGAAGTAGCCAATTCGCGGTCCCGCGCGGGAGGGGCGGGTCTCTACTCCGTAGTATACACGTACGGCGGATCTACTAGTGGTCCGTGCGATCTTTGGACCTATATGCCGATCGAGCCAGCGAGGGTAGCGTGCATGATCAGGACAACGGCCAACAAATAGTGTTTTCTCTCACAGTCAGTAGTGTTTTTCTCTCATAACAAATCAGCATCAGCTGGGTTTATCAGCCCAGAAACCAATCAGTAAACAGGCCGAATAAATCAGCGAACAATACTTTTAGCCATGACTTTTCAGCGAAACGAACATAGCCAACATCTGCGAGAGCATGAAAAACACGAAGCCACTGTGCCAGGACCCCGTGGCCGACCGTGCCCCTGGCAGGATTGGCCGGTGCGATGACCCTCCTGGCCGACAGGCAACACGCAAGCAATCAACGTACGTACCGCGCGCGACCACGACGGCGACACCCTCCTCTGAAGGACCGGAAACGACGACCAGAGGGGGTTGAATAGGAGCTTTAAATTTCTTTCAAAACTTTAAGCCACTGTCCCAAAATCACGACCCAAGAGCAATGGCACTAGAGAATGGTATGATCACAAGCCAATGGGTGGCTGGGTACCTTTGGCAATGACCAAGAGGTACAACGGATCAACCGAGAACAAACGAAAACAAGTGCTCGAAAGAACGAGAGAAAACAACATAATCTGCACAGGCCCGGACTGTCTGCCGTAGGGAGCCTAGACTGTCCGCGGGTCAGGTCCTGGATTGTCCGGGGTTGAGGGCTGGACTGTCCGGCGTTCAACTCCCGAAAACTGAACGATGAGAAACAGTTTTGACCTGGGCAGAAAGAAGAACGGCGGACTATCCGCGGTTGAATCCCGGACCGTCCGCAAGTCAAACACCAGAATACGAACTTGCTGAAACAGTTCTGGACACGCTTCAGCAGCAACTCCGGACTGTCCACGGGTAGGCCTGGACTGTCCAGCGTTCAGAGCAGCAAAACACAACCAAAATAAGACCTTTTGCTTGTGATGTGAATAGTAACAGCGAACTGTTTGGGGGTCAAGGGCGGACTGTCCGTGAGTTGCCAAATCAGCACGAACAGAGTCGCCCGAAAAACACCCGGAGCACGAAAAATTCTGATTTGCGGCCAAATCAAAACCAATTGCCACCAAATTTTAACCACATGGTCACAAGGCAATAGGTGAGGTACCTCTAGGAGATCATCGCCCAATTTAAAGCCGATCAACGGGAAATTGGATGAACACGAAAACACCGGTTTTCCAACCCTAGAGCTTGATTCGTCCCGATCTATGAACTCGTGAGGAATTAGATGGAATCCCTCGGTGGAAAGGCTCAACTCACGTCCTAGTTCATTTCAATGCAAAAGGAACGAATCAAAATGGTCTCAAAACAACGAATCGAACCACACAAGAGAAGGGGGAAAGGAAGAACGCGAAGAACACAAACGCGATTCACAAGAACAACTCACAAATCGAATCCCGCAAGACACGAGGAGGCTAGGGCCTCCATTCCCACTGCATTCTTTGGTTCTTACACAAATTCTCCAATTTGTGGATCTCTCTCACAAGAAAACCTAAAGGGAGGGAAAAACCTAGAGAAGAATGAAGCAAAATAAAAAAGGTGAGGGAGATGGGAGCTCCCTCATCCTATCTAACAGGGCTATTACCCAATCTCAATTTTGCCCTTAGATATTTTTGAGTTGAACCACTTAACCCGAGGGCACTATGGTCCAACCCGAGGTAACCTTCATCCGACGGCCACCGCGCCCATCATGGGATAGCTTCGCCTCGACGCGAACTCTTCGATGCCGCCACGTGCCGTCCGTTCTTCCTCGGAACCTCTACCCGGGTTTTGAGGCCCAACCCGTAAAACCGGCCACCGATGGTTTGGAGGCCCAAACCACCAAACCGTCCACGAGTAGCGTACTCCATACGCATCCCCCGCCACTCGACACATGTCACCGCCGTCCTCGAGTGGACGGCCGCTAAGTCCTCCTAAACCCCGCTCGACTTGCACGTCCGCCGTCTTGACACGGTCAACACGGTTACTCCCATGTACACTTGCGCTTATCGATGTCCCAGATGTCAGCCACCACGGCTGGCCACCCGGTCTCTTGGTCCCTTGGTCCAAGCCTCACGTCCGTCCTTCACCGCTCCTAGTCCATCGGCACGGTACGTCCCTACTTGACTTTCATCTCGCCATCGACCACCGCCTCCGAGCTCAACACCTACCCACCATAAGCCAAGAGACATGTTGCACAACTCAACTCTCGTCACGATTAATTTACAAACTCAACCCAAGATACGAATCACGTTGACAATCACTCATCATAAATCTAAACCACGAGGGCACGTATCAATTTGTGTTCGCGTCCTCTCGGATCCCGGCCCCGAGCCGGCCTCAGCTCGCGCGGCGTATTCTCATCCGCGTCCGCGTGCTGCGCGCGCGGCGGCTTGTCCTATCCCAGGCCACGCGGCAGGTGCGGCATCGACTTCGACGACCAAATATTTGTCCTCGTGTCGTGCGTGGGCGCGTGGCGTGGCCCAGGGGAGTGTAGTAGGTATGTAGGATGAGGACGTCTCATGGCCGCCGCTAACGCCGTGCGCGGGCATGCCAATGCCAATGCCACGCGCATCCATCATCCATGGACCCGGCGTCCCGGCCGGATTGGATTGGCACCCGCAGCCGAAGCCACACCGCAGACCGCACCCGCGCGCCGGCTGGCCGCGTCGTGCACGGTACGTACGTCGGCTGGAGATGAGGGCCGGCATCGACATCGATCGGTATCTCCGCGTGCATGTGGTGTCACAGCCGGAAATCAAGCAGCTATTATGAGTAGTAGCTAGCTTGGTGACTTGGTCACGACTCACGACAAAATCCGCTGCACTGTGGGGTCTATGCTGAGGAATATACTCCTACATCACTGATGTACACTTGACTCCAGGTACCCCATAGGTACAGAGCTATCAGCATTGCTGCTATAGTACTATTACGAAGGGGTTGGTACTGAGACCAGTACAAAAGAGAACTCCACCGGTCATGCCCGGCGGCTTAGAGTGCGAGACCGCATGCCAGGCCGCTAGCTTGATTGGGCGAAGTACGACCATTATTGGCCAGACTCGTGAGACTACATGATTACAAACGGTGCAACAACAGCAGCAGCTTGGTCACCGCTAGCTAGCCGGGCAACAAGGCAAGCTGAGTAATGTGGCCGGGTTAGATTTCATGGCACACGGGTTGAGCGACTTGCAGACAACGCGCGCCTTAGGCGATAGCGGCGTGGCCGCGACGGCCGGGGAATAGCTCTCTCTTTCTCTCATGGCAGCCCGCTTCGACGACGACAGTGGTGTAGTGAACGTTTGCAGGAACCTCTTGAATGCCGACTCATCGGAACAGCATGGGACTGCATTCACATCTTCTTGAGCATCACCTTCGTTGCCTGCGCCTCCGGTTTCTTGTCGCCGACTGAGCTCTGCAAACTTTGGCTACTACTCATTTGTCTTCTCAAACGCTTTTTTTTAAATGCTAAACCACAAAACCTCCTTAAACACTATGCTTACTTTTAATGAGAGGCGGTAAGACCTTAAACGGATCTAGCCCTTGATTTGGTGAAAAGAGAAAATATTTATAATGATTGTGATGATAATAATTATGAAAACAAATCTCGGCAACCATGCAGATGCAAGAGGCCCAGCACCATTATCCGCTTGGCGTGCGTCCTGCACGGTAGACTTGTGTATATATATATTAGCTCTATATATGGATGGATCAAACAGGACTTAGGGACCTAATTAGCTGATGATCGACGATAGCGAAACAACTGTACGAGGAGCTAGCTAGGTCCACCCGGGCATGTACCCGGCCGCAGATCGAGACGGGTTCGGTCTCGGCGGCGACGCGCGCGGCATGCGTCCCGTCGCTCGCGGCGTGCACCCCCGTGAGCGAGACCTAGCTAGCGACTGGGTGATGAGCCGCCGCGAGCGAGCGAGCGACAGAGTTCGGTCGCGCGTCGCGTAAGGTGTATTGTATGCATGCATGAGCGCGCGATGGGGACACCGACGGACGTCGTCGGGGCGTGGCCGCGGAAGCCGGCGTGCATGGACCGTCTCTCATTAAACGGCCGGATGGGCATCTCGATCGACCGGATGGACCGACTGATCGATTTGCACGGGACACGCCTCCGATCCGTATGGTACGTGGACGGCTTGACATAAATGGGATTAAGGTGTCTATACCTAGCCAGCTTTACGAGAGTCACCCACACTGCTACAAGAACGACGATTTCGTCACGATGGTTTTACTTCCAAGTGGCTGGATCCATGCCTGCACTACTGGATTCAGGCGCTTTGCCGAGTGCCTAATGCACTTTGCCGAGTGCAGCACTCGGCAAAGAGCCTCCGGTAAAAAATCCGTCGGTAAAGAATTCTTTGCCGAATGCCTTTTATCGGGCACTTGGCAAAGTCTTTGCCGAGTGCAATCTCGGCACTCGGCAAAGAAAAATGACCGTCACGGCATCGGTTCCGTTAGTATATGCTTTGTCGAGTGCCATATCAGAGACGCTCGGCAAAGATTTTTTTAATTTTTTTTCAAAATTTTTTTGCCGAGCGCCCTTCCGGAGAGGCACTCGACAATTTTTTTTATTTTTTTAATAATTTCTTTGCCGAGTGCCCTGCCAGGTCGGCACTCGGCAAAGATTTTTTTTATTTTTTTTCGTAATTTCTTTGCCGAGTGCCCTGGCCCTGGCACTCGGCAAAGAGGCTAATTTTTTTTATTCTATATTCACAAACACAACATATAAGAGATATATATAACATCTGTGACATCACAAACACAATATAACACATATATATTACATCCATCTCATCACAATGACAATACCACATATATATCACATGTCGGTCACACAATATCTCACATACACGACATCACAAGCATAATAGGTCCAATATCCATCGAAACAAGTCGATAGTCGATCATAGTGCATCACATGTCCATCAAGCGGTGAAAAAGAGATACAAACTACAGGTGGGGGGAAAACTGAGTGCCTGGTGAAGGAAAAGTGCCGTCGCCTGGTTGCACCTGAGATGGGTTATTCGAATCCGCCGGCGGAGGCTACATAAAGGGCAAGAGATTGTATCTGTTAGAGTGGTCATCTAATGAAAGCACTAGTCGAAGCAATTTGGTTTCATACTCACAGGACTAGCTATAACTGGCGGCAGCGGTGGAGCGAACTACGACACAGCTACACCGTGCATTTGCCCAAAGTTCTGCAGGAACGTCATAATCTTCGCTAGCTGCTTGGCCTGCCTTTCCCGCTTGGCCCGCTCGGCCTGTCTTTCCCGCTCGGCCTGCTCGGTCCTCGCCACCAGGTCCCGCAGCTCCTGAGACATCCTCTCATTCTTGGCCTGCAACATTTCAATCGAATGTTTCAGTAATGCAAAGGTAACTAAGTTATTTAAAGATCAATGTACGAAGAGTTAAACGGGACTAACCTGGAGTGCGTCGACCCGTTGCTGTGAAGGGGACGGCCATTGGCGTATGGCTGGGCCTCCGCTCGGGGTCTGTGCTCGGATCTAGGAGAGGGAGGGAATCTCGCTGGGCTCGAGGGTGCCATCGCCAATCCAGTACCGCCCATGCTTCTTGCCTTGTCCGAGCCTCATGACCATCGTCCCATCGATGTCATCGGTGCTCGGATCCCAGTCTGGCCCATGGACTGACCTTGCCTCCGACGCGTACAAACTGATGCGGGTGTGGACGCTCGAGTTGCTGTAGGACTTGGGCGGGTCATCCGGGGTGAAGGTGACAGCGGACATCGCCTTACCCTTACAGGCCAGACCATATGCCATGAAATTGGAGATGGACTGGCCACCATGTGACGCCGACTGTGAGAAAGACAACAAGATGATTAGAAGAAACATGTAGAATGGAGCGTCAGAATACTAAAAATTCACGTACCCATGCTTGCTTGTACGCGCTGAGGCTACGGCTGCCTCGATGGTGTGTGGGGCCTGTTGCTGCCATACGCCACTCCCGCCCCGCCTCGTGGTCCTAGATATAACCCTCCGTGAACCACCTGTCCACGATCATCACCCAGCAGTCCCGATACGACTCGCACCACCATGGAATCATCTACATGTCATAAAGAATTTGAGATGTAAGAAGACCAAATTAAAGCTACTTAATCTCAAAACAAATCAGAATTATTCTTCTTCATTTACCTCAAGGTACTATTCCTGGGTCAGCGTCCTCTGTCTTGCCTGTGTCTTGGTGATCTTCTCACCAAGGTGCGTGGTGTAGTACTTGACGATGCAAGTGAGGCGCTCCTCGTAGTGCATGTCGGTGATTCGTTTCCTGGCACTTTTCACCATCACCTTCTCCGCCCTATCCTCCTGTCCCTCTTCACATCTGGAAAAAGTCTACAGACAGACACTAAAAGCATCTAGGCTCCTAGTTGGGTTTCGGTGATTAATGACAATACAAGATTACTATGACTAACGTGTGTTTTGTAGATGCAATTAAGTTAGGTCATGGTAATGGAGATCAATCGGGAAATCAAAGTTGTCATGCCCCTACGATGGAAATCATTTCGTTTTTCAAAGGATTGACGACAAGGTTAAGGATGACTAGTTCTAAGTGTCGATTGGAGTTGGAGAGACACTTAGAGTAGTTTAGGACTTTGTTTTTTCTTTGGCCGTACTATTAAGGGGGTATGAACGGGTAGCTTGACCTAGTTGAGTCTAGTGAGTTAGGTGTGGTGCACACTTATTAAAACTAGCTCTAGGTAGCTCCTATGAATGCCTAAGATCTTTTGGAGCAAACTTCATTCACATATGATCGAGAGTTGGAAGTGAATGGAGGGTCAAATACTGACTGGACGCTGGCTCCGGTGCGACCGGACGCTAGCCGCAGGGTCCGGTCAGTTCATTTGACCGAGGAGAACAAGTCTGGTGTGACCGGACGCTGGAAGGTCAATGTGACCGGACGCTGAGGGCTAGCGTCCGGTCGACTCCAGTAAGGGTCTAGACTTGAGAAAGTGTGACAGGACGCGTCCGGTCAGTATTGACCGGACCCTGAGGGTTCAGCGTCCGGTAGAGTCCAGTAAGGTTCCAGTAAGGGTTTTATGCGATCGGACGCGTCCGGTCAGTGCTGACCGGACCCTGCCAGCGTCCGGTCAATTCATTACTACTGGTTCGTGGGTTAAACTGACCGGAGCGTCCGGTCAACACGATCGGAGCGTCCGGTCATCCCGTAGAAGCTCATAACGGTTCGTTTTTCAGGCTGCCTTATAAATAGAAGCTCCACTCGTGTGTGGAGTAACTTTTGCTCATTTCAATAGCTGAGAAACACATTTGTGAGTGCCAAGAAGAGCAAGGTCCTAGTGAGGTGTTTGTGATTTGAGAATCCAAGAGCGAAACCTCATTAGTGAATCAAGAGTAGACAAGTGTGCATCCATCTTCTCATTAGGCTTCGCGTGGTCAAGTGAGAGTTCGTGCTTGTTACTCTTGGTGATCGCCATCACCTAGACGGATTGGTGGTGATTAGGAGCTTGGTGTTCACCCGGCGGAGCTTGTGGGTGACCCAACTCAAGTTGTGAGCGGCTTTGGGTAATTCGCTGCGACGGAGTGTCGAAGAATCAACCCGTAGAGAGCACTTGATCCTTGCGTGGATCAAGGGGGAGCTACACCCTTGCGCGGGTGCTCCAACGAGGACTAGTGGGGAGTGGCAACTCTCCGATACCTCGGCAAAACATCGCCGTGTTCCTCTCTCCATTTACTTTGAGCATTTACTTTAAGTATTTACTTTGAGCAATTCAATACTTGTCTTTACATTCATAGAATTGCCATGCTAGAGTAAGTTTGGAACATAGGTTGCAAGTCTTTTGTGCGTTAATTTGATAGAAACACTTTTCTAGGCACAAGGGGTTAATTGGGCTATCCATAGGATTTGATTATTGCAAGAAAATTTAGAATTAGCCCAATTCACCCCCCTTCTTGGGCATCTTGATCCTTTCAATTGGTATCGGAGCCTCGTGCTCACGTTTTTAAGCTTAACCGCTTAGAGTAAGATATCTCACGGGGATGGACCTCCTCCTATCTTCGAGGGGGATGATTTTCCATATTGGAAAATTCACATGGAGGCATACCTAGAAGCTCTAGACGTTGGAATTCTTAGAGCCGCCTCTCAAGGGTTCCCAACACCTAAGAATGCCGCACAACTTCAAGGCGATGAAGTGAACTATGAAAAATGGAATGCAAAGGCTCGCAACACCATCTTTAGAGGCCTTTGCAAAGATGTGTTCAATCGTGTAAGGAACCACAAAGACGCCCATGCACTATGGTCGGACGTTTGTGCGCTCCATGAGGGAACCAAGAGTGAGCGTGAGGAACGCTATTATCTTGTAATTAAAAAGCTAAATTCTTTTGAGATGCTTCCCAAAGAATGTGCTAATGAGATGTATTCACGTTTGAATGTTCTTGTAGAGGAAGTCAATGGGCTTGGACTTACTCAAATGTCGCCATCCGACGTTGTGAGAAAGATCTTGAGTGTCCTTCCCATTGACAAATATGGGCATATTGTGACCGTGCTACACCAAGGTGATCTTTCCACCGCTACACCGACACAAATCTTGGGAAAGATCAATGCTCATAAGATGTACATGCACATCACCCCACAAGATAGCTCATCCTCTACAAAGAAGAAAGAGAAAGACTTAGCATTCAAAGCTAGCCAAGATAAGGGCAAGGCAAGACTTGAGTATGAGAGCTCAAGTGATGAAGATGATGAAGAAAGTCTTGCTCTCATGGTGAAGAAAACTGCCAAGATGCTAAAGAAGCTAAACAAGAGTGGCATCAAGTTTGACAGCAAGAAGAAGAAGTTCTTCACTAGCTCAAGAAGAAAGCCAATCTCCAAGATGGATTGCTACAATTGTGGCGAACTTGGCCATCTAGCTCATCAATGTACAAAGCCCAAGAAAGACAAGTTCAAGAACAAGGGCAAGAAAGATGATTCAAGCAATGAAGATGAAGATGAGAAGAAAAAGAACAAGCCATACAAGAAGAGAGATGGCAAAAAGAGGGACTTCTACAAGAAGAAGAAGAGTGGCAAGGCCTACATTGTCGGTGATTGGCTCACGGACATAGATTCATCAAGCGGATCATCCGATGATGATAGTGACAATGAGAAGGTGGCCGCCATTGCTATTGATCTTGCATCCTCACCACCACCATCGTCATCATCCTCTACACACCTATGCCTTATGGCCAAGGGTGAACGCAAGGTAACTAAGAGTGATGGTAGTAGTTCTGATGAGCAAGCTAGTGATGATGATAGCGATAGCGATGATGATTCACCTACATATGATGATCTTGTCAAAATACTAAAAAAATACACTAAGATCATTAGAAAGAGTAGAGCTACAAATGAAAAACTTGATGCTAAAAATGATTCACTCTTAGCTAAGTGTGATATATTAGAAAAGGCTAATGATGAGCTCAAAGAAATAAATGATTCTATATCATCCAAACTCAAGGAGCTCAAATCTTCTAAGAAAGAGCTTAAAGATAAACATGATAAACTTGAGTGGGTGCACAATGAGCTTATCACTAGTCACAACAAGCTAAAAGATGAATATACAACTCTAAAGATCAATTATGATACCCTTGTTATTGCACAAGAATTCTTACCAAATGAGCCACATGATGCTACTAACCATGTTGTTAAGATTGATATAGCTACCTCATGTGATGATTTAATCGGTGAGAGCATTGAGCATGGATCTAGTAGCAAAGGCAAGCAAGTGGTTGAGTGTAATGACTATGATGAGTATGTCAAGCTCAAAAGTGACAATGAGAAGCTCATGAAAGATCTTGAAGAGATGAAAAGTCACAACACCATTGTGCTAGAAACTCTTGATCATGACAAAGAGTTGATCCTTGAGAATGAGAAGCTCAAAAAAGAAAATAAGAAACTCAAGGAAGAGAAGACCAATGATATTCTCAAGGAAGAGAACAAGAAGCTCAAGATGGAGAAAGAGCATCTCAAGGTGGGATTGAGCAAGTTTGCTAGAGGCAAGCATCTCCAAAGTGAGCTACTCATGAATACCGTCATGAAGATGGATAGAAGTGGCATTGGATATATGGCAAGTGTAGAGAAGAAGAAGGCTCAAGCTCAACACCAACAATCAAAGCCAAATCCAAAGCCAAAGAGATGTTTTGAGTGTGGACAAGAAGGCCACTTTGCTCATGAGTGTCAAACTCCACCACCACAACCCTTGCCCAAGCATGCTAGACCCTTTGCTTTCAATGCTCACTACATGCTTAGAAAAGATTCTAGTGGAAAGATGCAAGTCATGTTCTTAGGACCCCCAACAAGAGTAGGTCTAAGAAGATTTGGGTGGCTAAGTCACTTGTTGAGAAGGTGAAGGGCCCTCAATAAGTTTGGATTCCTAAAGTTTGAATCTCATGTGTGTAGGTGAACTACAAGACCGGTGGAAGTCATTGGGTTATTGATAGTGGTTGCACTCAACATATGACCGGTGATCCTCGTATGTTCACCTCACTAGATGAAGAGGTAGATGGACAAGAGAAAATAACATTTGGAGATAATTCAAAGGGCAAGGTTAAAGGATTGGGCAAAGTGGCAATATTAAATGATCATTCCATCTCCAATGTGCTCTATGTTGCTTCATTGAGCTTCAACTTGCTATCCGTTGGGCAATTGTGTGATCTTGGTTTTCAATGCTTATTCACCGAGAAGGAGGTTGTTGTATCCAAGGTAGATGACAACCAAGTGATATTCAATGGATTTAGATACAAGAACTTATATCTAGTTGACTTCACCTCCGAAGATGCAAACTTGAAGACTTGCCTATTCACCAAAATAACACTTGGGTGGCTATGGCATAGAAGACTTGCTCTTGTTGGGATGAGCTCACTCAAGAAGCTTATGAAGAATGATTTAGTGAGAGGGTTGAAGGATGTGAAGTTTGAGAAGGACAAGCTTTGTAGTGCATGTCAAGCCGGCAAGCAAGTTGCAAACACTCATCCAACCAAAGCTTTCATGTCAACCACAAGAGTGCTAGAACTCCTACACATGGATTTATTTGGACCAACAACATATAAGAGTTTGGGAGGAAATCTCTATTGTCTTGTAATTATGGATGACTATTCAAGGTATACATGGGTGTTCTTCCTTCATGACAAATCCGAAGTTGCATCTTGTTTCAAGAAGTTTGCCAAGAGAGCTCAAAATGAATTTGAAGTGAAGCTCAAGAAGATAAGAAGTGACAATGGCAAAGAGTTTGACAACACAAACATAGAAGCTTATTGTGATGAAGTTGGAATCAAACATGAAGTCTCCAGCAACCTATACTCCTCAACAAAATGGTGTAGTTGAGAGGAAGAACCAGACTTTGATCACTCTTGCAAGGACAATGCTAGATGAGTACAACACCCTCAAAGCTCTATGGGCAGAAGCAATCAACACCGCATGTTATGCATCCAACCGCCTATTTCTTCAAAAGTTCCTTATCAAGACACCGTATGAGTTGCTTAATGGGAAGAAGCCGGACGTCTCCTTCTTTAGGGTGTTTGGTTGCAAGTGCTACATCTACAAGAAGCGGCAACACCTAGGGAAGTTTCAAAGACGTTGAGATATAGGTTTTCTTGTTGGTTACTCATTGAAGTCCAAAGCATATAGAATATTCAATCATGCCACCGGCTTGGTTGAAGAAACATATGATGTGGAATTTGATGAATCTAACGGCTCCCAAGGAGCACATGAGAATCTTGATGATGTAGGTGATGAACCATTGAGGGAGGCTATGAAGAATATTCTAGTAGGAGACATCAAGCCAAAAGATGATGTACAAGTCATTAACCAACCTTCTTCATCAAGTGTGCCAGAAGATGGTAAAAAAGATGGGAGAGTAGAAAATGAAGATACTCATATCTCCCATGAGCAAATGGTGGTACAAGCACAAGATGTTGATGCTCCACAACCTCCTCCTCAAGTGGTCAATAGAAGAAACACACCTCTCCTACAAGATCATCCACAAGATCTCATCATAGGGAGTCTATCAAAGGGTGTAATGACTCGATCTCAAAAACTTACTTCATTTATTGCTCATCACTCTTTTGTCTCTTGCTATGAGCCTACCAAGGTAGAAGAAGCTCTTAAAGATCCAGATTGGATCAATGCCATGCATGAAGAGTTGAACAACTTCACTCGCAATGAAGTTTGGACTCTTGAAGAGCGACCAAAAGGCGCAAGAGTCATTGGAACAAAGTGGGTGTTCCGCAACAAGCAAGATGATCAAGGTGTTGTTGTGAGGAACAAGCCAAGACTAGTTGCAAAGGGGTTCTCTCAAGTTGAAGGTTTGGATTTTGGAGAGACCTTTGCACCGGTTGCAAGATTACAAGCCATCCGTATCCTTCTTGCATATGCATCACATCATGAAATGAAACTATATCAAATGGATGTGAAAAGTGCATTTTTAAATGGCTTTATTAATGAACTAGTCTATGTTGATCAACCTCCCGGGTTTGAAGACCCTAGATATCCTAATCATGTTTATAGGTTGTCCAAGGCACTATATGGACTCAAGCAAGCCCCAAGAGCTTGGTATGAGTGCCTTCGGGACTTCCTTATTGAGAAGGGCTTCACCATTGGGAAGGTCGACACCACACTATTCACCAAGAAGCTTGATGGGCATATCTTTATTTGTTAAGTATATGTTGATGATATCATCTTTGGATCATCAAATGAAGACTCATACAAAGAATTTGGTGAATTGATGTCTAAAGAGTTCGAGATGTCAATGATTGGTGAGCTTACATTCTTTCTTGGTTTTCAAGTCAAGCAAATGAAAGAAGGCATCTTCATCTCTCAAGAGAAATACACAAAAGATCTTCTCAAGAGATTCAAGATGGATGAATGTAAGCCAATAAAGACACCAATTCCTACTAATGGACATCTCAACCTAGATGATGGAGGTAACCCAGTTGATCAAACTCTCTACAGTTCTATGATTGGTAGCTTGTTATATTTAACCACATCTAGGCCCGACATCATGTTTAGTGTGTGTATGTGTGCTAGATTTCAAGCTAGTCCTAAGGAAACACATTTAATTGCCGTAAAAAGAATCCTTAGGTATCTTAAGCACATAGCAAGCATTGGCCTTTGGTATCCCAAAGGAGCTTTATTTGAATTAATTGGCTATTCCGATTTGGATTACGCCGGATGCAAAGTTGATAGAAAGAGCACATCCAGAGGGTGCCATTTGCTTGGTAGATCACTTGTGTCTTGGTCCTCCAAGAAACAAAATAGTGTGGCTTTGTCCACCGCCGAAGCGGAATACATTGCCATGGGTGCTTGTTGTGCACAAATTTTATACATGAAACAAACTTTACTAGACTATGGAGTAGTTCTAGAAAAGGTACCTCTTTTGTGCGACAATGAAAGTGCGGTAAAACTTGCAAATAATCCGGTTCAACACTCTCGCACCAAGCATATAGATATCCACCATCACTTTCTAAGAGATCATGTGGCTAAAATGATATATCGCTAGAAGGTGTAAGATCCGAAGATCAATTAGCGGATATCTTCACTAAACCGCTAGATGAGGCTACATTTTGTAGATTGCGGAATGAGCTCAATGTACTTGATTTTAGTAACTTCACTAAAAATTGAGCTTGTGTTGTCCCTTGCATTCATTGTAATATACAACATGCTTAATTTGTGGCAATGCATATAGGGCTTGTCTAACATGGTTAAGATAACCGCCGAAAAGCGTGTGAAGAAGCTTAACCTTGGATCAAACTTGACAAGCAACTAGATTTACTTACAAGTATTGTATATGCATGAATGTTGTTTTGTCGTTTTGTTCCATTTGCCCTCTTGTTGCCTATTTTCTTAAAAAAAATTATAGCCTAAGGCAAAATATTTTGAAAAATTTGAGGGTTTGAGAGAGGTCACTCACATCAGTCCCAATTGGTGTTTATTTGGATCTTATTCAAGTTGGGACTTGATTGAGAACAGGCAGCGTGAAGGAAGTTTGAAGATTTGCTAGAAATAGTACACCAGACGCTGCACCGGACGCTGCTGTCCAGCGTCCGGTCAGTTCACAAGAGGTGAACTGCTGGTGAAGGAGTGACCGGACGCTGCGTCTGTGCATCTGGTCAGGAGGGGATCCCGCATTCGGTCGATCGAAGGAAGCACAAGTTGTACTGACCGGACCCTGCCTACGTCCGGTCATGGACCACCGGACACGTCTGGTCCCGATTCTAGAGGAATTGGACCTCTCTAGAATTGACCGGACGCTGGGTGGTAGTGTCTGGTCGCTACCACCGGAGCGTCCGGTCAGTGGTTTTCGTGCGGCTTCAGGACTCTTTTCTCCGTTTCCTTATCTGTCGCGTGTGGGGAATCTATTTAACCTCAGCCATACCCTTTTCGCCCCTCACCTCGCCTTTGCCCTAGCCCGAGCTGCCGCCAAATCACCGCTGCTTTACTCGCCGCGCCACTGCAACCCCACGCCGGCCACCTCACGCCCAAGCTTGCCACGCCGTCGTAACTCGCTGTGCCACCGCAGCCCCGAGCTGCCCACCTTGTGCTCGCCTCGCACGCCACCGCGTCTGCCCTACCCTACCTATGCTTGCCCCTATGCCGCGCCAACCCTAGCTCGTGTGCGTGTCTGCTCCGTGTGGCTCTCCATGTTAGTGCCGCCGTCGGTTCCTCTGGCACCAAGCTTCAGTCAAAGTCAATTCCAGTGCCTTAGGTCTACCTCCTCTCGGTAAAGCTAACTCCTTGTTTCAATTTCAATTTGCTTAGATCAAATTGCAATACAAAGCGCTGATTTCAAAAATTCTAGGGCCACCAGTTCATCACTGCTCCTTGTAACCCTGGCCCCTACCGATTCTGAGGGTTCCCCCGCGTGTCGCCTTTTCTTTTCTTGGATTGCTGGATCGTGAGGTAGCTTGCCCGTCGTCTCAATTTCATACCTACATTGCTTGCTTCCCAGGGTTTCACATCTATTAGATATATTGTATTTATTCGTATATCCATCTATTCTATCGTGCAGCGAGTCGGTGCCGTTGTGGTTCTTGTGGCAGTTGGCAGTCAACTCGGAGCCAAGCTCGCGAGTAAGGATCGAGGCCAAGCCTCGAGAGTGTTAGTTTGTCTGTTGATCTTCGTCAGCGTCAGTTCATCATCTTGTTAGTTCAGATGGCTCGCACCAAGAACGTTGGTGGTGGCCCAGGTGATGATGATCGAAGGCCCCTGCCTCGCCAGCTAGCAGGATTGAAGGGCAAGTCAACCAAGCAGGTGACATCTAAGAAGTGCAAGTACCCCGACACAGAGACAGTGAGAGCAGTAGCTATTGTAGAGGCCGCAGAGTGTGCCGAGAGAGGTGGTACTCGTAGCAGAGTTGTTATTGTAGATCAGCCGGTTTCACCAGCAGTGAGAGCTGCGCTTGAGGAGGTTGAGCGTCGTCATGGTAGTCCAGCTGGGACTGCTACGCTTGCAGGACGACGGGTTGCCATTGAGGAGGGTCAGTCAGCAGAGCAGGAGCCAGTTCAGCAGACTTAGGAGGGCGAGCAGGCATAGCAGACCTAGGAGGTCGAGGAGACAGAGCCGGCACCCCAGCTTCGCTGCTCTGGACAGACCCATATACCAGTCTCGCCGAGGCCGTTGACACAGCGGAGGGGATCACGTCCACCACCTAGACCACATGGTCCACCTCCAGTGGTGCATCTTGACTTGAGGGCCACCACGGCCAGATAGGTTCAGCAGTTGCGATTTGTAGAGTTTGAGGTTTGGTTTCCTCTGAGGAGGGATGAGAGAGCAGCTGAGGGTTTCTACACTCCACTGCAGGAAGATTTCTACAATGCTTATCTCAACAGTGGGGGCAGTGTTTAGATCTCAGAGAGTCTGTCGGATAGAGTCTATTGTGGCAGCAGTCAGATAGCACATTCGGCCTTACTTATCATATTTGCCAGGGTTGATAGACTTGATTGGATGGACAAGAATATATGTACCATCTTGGGTCTGTCAGTTTTATGC
Organism: Miscanthus floridulus; assembly: GCF_019320115.1. Classification (NCBI taxonomy): domain Eukaryota; kingdom Viridiplantae; phylum Streptophyta; class Magnoliopsida; order Poales; family Poaceae; genus Miscanthus; species Miscanthus floridulus. The sequence continues at coordinate 39,973 of NW_027096381.1, read as the reverse complement.
TTCACTCTTCATCGACCCACATCACAGATTTATTCACTTTGCTTTCAGAGGCAAAGACTACAGATTGATGAGTGGCAGGGCCAGAGAGATACTGAGGCTACAAGAGCAGCCTATTAAGATGCATGAGGTTTGTTATGGATAGCAGGAGCCTCCCAGGTGTCCTCATGGAGGGTTGGTGCCCCCTACAGATTTAGTGCGACATTGCTTCAAGGAGCCCTTTGGTGAGGGGTCGAGCAGGAACCCCAGTGACTTGACTCCTACAGCGAGAGTGCTAGAGGCCATTATTAGGAGGACACTGCTTCCCAGGTTGGGATATAGGGAGGGCCTGACTCGCTTATAGCTCTGGCTTCTAAATGCCCTGATGTAGCAGACAGTATTTGATATCTGGGACCTTCTTCTTTCAAAGATGGAGGATACAATAGCTGAGGGATTCAAGGGTCACAGGTAGCTTCCCTATGCTCACAGGATCACGTTTCTCATCCGTAGAGTAGTGCTTGATAAGCCCCTAGGTATGATGGATGAGTATACAGGTGCCACCACAGAGTTCCCAACTTACAACCTATCATAGAGGATCAGACACAGCACTCCTCAGGCACCTAGATAGCCTAGCCATCGTCCCGATGTGCCAAAGTCCACAGCTCAGTAGGATGAGATTATTAGAGGGATTGCAGCCACTGAGGAGGAGGAGGTAGAGGTACAGCAGGAGATGAGCGAGTATAGTGACAGCTCTAACGACGACTACTAGCCTATTCCTCAGATGCCTCCATGCAGACACGATGCAGAGGCCGGTAGCTCTAGTTCTGCTCCACCTGCTCCGCAGACAGACCCCGCTCTCATTGCTATTCTTGAGCGGATGCAGTAGACACAGGATAGATAGGCATAGGAGACAGCTGCTACTTTTGCCTAGTTTAGACTCGATATGACAAGTTCTAGAGGTAGCAGTAGGCCATGCAGCAGCAGCAGCAGCAGATGCATCAGCAGTAGATACTCTTGCTAGCAGCAGCTTATGGGTTTCATGCAGCATGTAGTAACCACTCTTGGGGCCCCACAGCCACAGTCTTTGCCCCAGCTTGCTCCGCCTACCACCACTTTGACGACTCCAGCAGTATAGCCCAGTGGGCTCTAGAGTTAGGGATAGCCTCTAGCTCAGTTTGCTTCACCTCCTGTATAGGTGTCCCAGTGGTTAGCCTCACCCATGGTAGCCCCGCAGTTCACTCCACTTCAGACGAGCTTCACACCAGAGCAGTCTTCCTTTCTATTCGTGCCTAACACGTCAGTCTCTAGGAGTCTTGGAGCATCTTTCAGCAAGCTGACTGGCATGCCCACTCTGCCTCATATGCATGCCGCTGGTCCTTCCACAGCAGCTCTAGTCGTAGTGACTACTCAGAGGCTCCCCTCGTCTGTCGCCTTGTTAGATCCTATGACAGACATACTAGCAGCTTCACAGGTAGCACCAGCCCTAGCTCAGACCCAGACCGCTTCAGCGACACTTCCTGCCACAGAGGGTCAGTTAGTTCAGAGCTCAGGGTCAGATGATGATGGTGCCCTAGTTCCAGCTTGCCCCACATTCTTCAGCACCCGGCTCATCCGCTGCAGCCCCACCGACTGACCCCTAGGTTTTGGTGTTTGACGCCAAAGGGGAAGAGGGTTTGAGTATGTAGACTCAGGGGGAGCGACATTTAGGGGGAGCTAGTTATATAGTATTAGCTTATTATATACATTTGGAGTTCTATTTGTGTGATACACTATTACTTATGCATTCATGTGTTTACTTTCATGCATACTATTATATATATGTGATAGTGCTATTTATGTGATTGTGATATATGACATGTATGCTTTCTACTTTGCATTATTTAAATGTCATATCACTTGTGTTATGCTCATTTGCCCTTGCTTCCGCATTTATACTCCAATGCAAATGAGCTTTGTTAATCGTACTCATGCTTAATTCACATCCTTTGAGTACATTGTGTTGACTTGGGTCATATAAGCTTGACTAACACTTTTGTTCTTATCAACAAAAGCTTATATGAACCAAGCCCGTCAAAAACCTCACTCTTTCACATACTCAAGGTTGTATTGTCATCAATCACCAAAAAGGGGGAGATTGAAAGCATCTAGGCCCTTAGTTGGGTTTCGGTGATTAATGACAATACAAGATTACTATGACTAACGTGTGTTTTGTAGATGCAATTAAGTTAGGTCATGGTAAGGTAACTCAAGTTGTGAAGATTACTATGACAATACAAGATTACCCTCGGCCTGTCTTTCCCGCTCGGCCTGCTCGGTCCTCGCCACCAGGTCCCGCAGCTCCTGAGACATCCTCTCATTCTTGGCCTGCAACATTTCAATCGAATGTTTCAGTAATGCAAAGGTAACTAAGTTATTTAAAGATCAATGTATGAAGAGTTAAACGGGACTAACCTGGAGTGCGTCGACCCATTGCTGTGAAGGGGACGGCCGTTGGTGTATGGCCGGGCCTCCGCTTGGGGTCTGTGCTCGGATCTAGGAGAGGGAGGGAATCTCGTTGGGCTCGAGGGTGCCATCACCAATCCAGTACCGCCCATGCTTCTTGCCTTGTCCGAGCCTCATGACCATCGTCCCATCGATGTCGTAAATGCTCGGATCCCAGTCTGGCCCATGGACTGACCTTGCCTCTGACGCGTACGAACTGATGCGGGTGTGGACGCTCGAGTTGCTGTAGGACTTGGGCGGGTCATCCGAGGTGAAGGAGACAGCGGACATCGCCTTACCCTTGCAGGCCAGACCATATGCCATGAAATTGGAGATGGACTGGCCACCATGTGACGCCGACTGTGAGAAAGACAACAAGATGATTAGAAGAAACATGCAGAATGGAGCGTCAGAATACTAAAAATTCATGTACCCATGCTTGCTTGTACGCGCTGAGGCTGCGGCTGCCTTGATGGTGTGTGGGGCCTATCGCTACCATACGCCGCTCCTGCCCCGCCTCATGGTCCTAGATATAACCCTCCGTGAACCACCTATCCACGATCATCACCCAGCAGTCCCGATACGACTTGCACCACCATGGAATCATCTACATGTCATAAAGAATTTGAGATGTAAGAAGACCAAATTAAAGCTACTTAATCTCAAAACGAATCAGTATTATTCTTCTTCATTTACCTCAAGGTACTATTCCTGGGTCAGCGTCCTCTGTCTTGCCTGTGTCTTGGTGATGTTCTCACCAAGGTGCGTGGTGTAGTACTTGACGATGCAAGTGAGGCGCTCCTCGTAGTGCATGTCGGTGATTCATTTCCTGGCACTTTCACCATCACCTTCTCCGCCCTATCCTCCTGTCCCTCTTCACATCTGGAAAAAGTCTACAGACAGACACTGAAAGCATCTAGGCCCCTAGTTGGGTTTCGGTGATTAATGACAATACAAGATTACTATGACTAACGTGTGTTTTGCAGATGCAATTAAGTTAGGTCATGGTAATGGAGATCAATCGGGCAATCAAAGTTGTCATGCCCCTACGATGGAAATCGTTTCGTTTTTCAAAGGATTGACGACAAGGTTAAGGATGACTAGTTCTAAGTGTCGATTGGAGTTGGAGAGATACTTAGAGTAGTTTAGGACTTTGTTTTTTCTTTGGCCATACTATTAAGGGGGGTATAAACGGGTAGCTTGACCTAGTTGAGTCTAGTGAGTTAGGTGTGGTGCACACTTGTTAAAACTAGCTCTAGGTAGCTCCTATGAATGCCTAAGATCTTTTGGAGCAAACTTCATTCACATATGATCGAGAGTTGGAAGTGAATGGAGGGTCAAATACTGACCGGACGCTGGCTCCGGTGCGACTGGACGCTAGCCGTAGGGTCTGGTCAGTTCATTTGACCGAGGAGAACAAGTCTGGTGTGACCAGATGCTGGAAGGTCAATGTGACCGGACGCTAAGGGCCAGCGTTCGGTCAACTCTAGTAAGGGTCCAGACTTGAGAAAGTGTGACCAGACGCGTCCGGTCAGTACTGACCGGACCCTGAGGGTTCAGCGTCCGGTTGAGTCTAGTAAGGTTCCAGTAAGGGTTTTATGTGACCAGACGCGTTTGGTCAGTGCTGACTAGACCCTGCCAGTGTCTGGTCAACTCATTACTACCGGTTCGTGGGTTAAACTGACCGGAGCATCCGGTCAACACGATCGGAGCGTCCGGTCATCCCGTAGAAGCTCATAACGGTTCGTTTTTTAGGCTGCCTTATAAATAGAAGCTCCACTCATGTGTGGAGTAACTTTTCCTCATTTCAACAGCTGAGAAACATGTTTGTGAGTGCCAAGAAGAGCAAGGTCCTAGTGAGGTGTTTGTGATTTGAGAATCCAAGAGCGAAACCTCATTAGTGAATCAAGAGTAGACAAGTGTGCATCCATCTTCTCATTAGGCTTCGCGTGGTCAAGTGAGAGTTCATGCTTGTTACTCTTGGTGATCACCATCACCTAGACGGCTTGGTGGTGATTGGGAGCTTGGTGTTCACCCGGTGGAGCTTGTGGGTGACCCAACTCAAGTTGTGAGTGGCTTTGGGTGATTCACCACGATGGAGTGTCGAAGAATCAACCCGTAGAGAGCACTTGATCCTTGCGTGGATCAAGAGGGAGCTACACCCTTGCGCGGGTGCTCCAACGAGGACTAGTGGGGAGTGGTGACTCTCCGATACCTCAGCAAAACATCACCACGTTCCTCTCTTCCATTTACTTTGAGCATTTACTTTAAGTATTTACTTTGAGCAATTCAATACTTGTCTTTACATTCATAGAATTGCCATGCTAGAGTAAGTTTGGAATATAGGTTGCAAGTCTTTTGTGCATTAATTTGATAGAAACACTTTTCTAGGCACAAGGGGTTAATTGGGCTATCCATAGGATTTGATTATTGCAAGAAAATTTAGAATTAGCCCAATTCACCCCCCCCCTCTTGGGCATCTTGATCCTTTCAGACACAATGTATCAATTCATTATGTCAAAAAAAGTCAAATGAATGCGATGTATTGATCAAAGTTGTGCGAGCGAGACTTACCCAGAACTCTCTCCTCACCTGCTCCTGGTTATCTCCACATGCGTTGGGGGCATCTTTGTAGTGGTCCCATGATTTGGCCGGCTCAGTGTTCCCCTTGTGCATGACAATGCCATGGTAAAAGTGCCTGCACACAAGACCCAGGATGTGGTTGGGGTTGCGTGAGTCACCAGGCGACACAATCAGCCAGTTCCTGCACAAGTCATTAACAAACATTATTAGTTTCTCTGACAATTTTCAACAGGTTATATGAAGTAGCTATGATAAAATCTAAAGTTACTTACCTGTCCCCCTAGGGATGGATCACTGGGCGTAGGGGAAGAAGCGAGAGGCCCAGGGAGTTTCGAGGGACCTCGCAAGTAGATCCTGGCCACTACAGAGGAGTCCTGAACCAGCTGTGCCTCTAGCCTCGCCATCCTGCTATGCTCGTCTCCCTCGTCGTCCATCTGCCAAACTAGCTCCTCCTTGTCCGAGGAGTCCGGGGTATGGCGCTCCTTCTCCGGTACGTCACGTGGCCTGACTAGAGGAGGTCGGCCCCTCCTGCTGCCGCTGCCGATACCGCTGCTCCTGGCCGTCTGCCTCCTCCCATCCGACGACCCCCTCTTCTGCATCCGGATCTACATCGCGTGCCCTCATGAACCTCGAGTTCACGTTCCTTGGCCCACGACTGCCCGCCATCTTTGTTCAATCACCTACAATTTAAAAGAACAAACAAGACATATTAGTACATGTGTTAAAAATAGATGCTAAATAAATAAACAAAACCACGATTACAAAATAAACATAGTATTACATGTATTAGAAGTAATCATCATTATTGGGATTATCTGGATCATATGTCTCATCATCACTATCAAAATTGTCCAAATAAACAACACTGCCCGAAGGTCAATGTTGCCTTCATCGTCATTGTCTAAATGTAATCGCTCAAGCATTTCTATGTCCTTGGCATTTTTCACCTCATCTCCTTCTTCCTCATCATCGACCCTTTCATTGTCTACTTCCATTCCGATTGCCTCGGTTAAGTCTATCACCATCCTCCCTAGTAGCCCATCTTCTTGATAGAACTCTCCTTCATATGTGTTTGGGTTGAAGTTGTAATCTTCATCGTTTGGGACAGCTAGTCTACCATGTGGCGATACCTGGTGCACAATAGCCCAACCCTAAAGAGCCTTGTTGCCTTGGCACGCATATGGCAAATAATACCTCACGCCCGGTGAGCCACAATAAAGACATCTTTTCCTTGATAGACGGAATCTTATCGAACCTT
>NW_027096381.1:0-26074 GCF_019320115.1 Miscanthus floridulus | reverse complement strand
GACTTGACCAATATTAGGGCTCCTGTTTCGTTGTTTGAGGATTGAACCAGTGGCATTTGAACATGACGAGACGAAGAGGTTTTGAAGCATAAAATGAAAGTTCATAGATTTCTTTGATTATGCCATGATACTCAAGGCCATCAGTGCTAGGAGTACAAACTCCGCTGTTTGTGGTTTTTCGATGGGGTCGAGCTCACTCGTAGCTTGCTGTGTGAAAGCGATATCCATTCACATCATAACCTGAATAAGCTTTCACCTTATTATCGAAGCCATTTGCAACCTGTCTCAACTCCTCACTCATAGTTGCATCAGTTTGGGCCTGCAAGCGCAAGAATGAAAGATTGCCTGGACTAAGTACGCGAAACTCGGAATCTCAAACTAGGTACGAGGTAAATTGGACAATACCTTTGTTTTGAACCAAGAAATGAAATTAGGCCTCCCTGCTCCCAAGACCTTGTGAAAGAAGGGTATCGGTTTGCTGTGGGGTAGGACCCCTTGGTTGATGCCAGGATACACGAATAAATTCCCTGTGCAAATGAGAAAGAATCAGTTGGATGCAGAATAGTGACGACGTATTGAAACAAGTTCATTGAGAACTTACTCAATGAATGGCTTCACCTCGGTTAGGTTCTGCAACACATATAGCTTGATAGCTGCGCCACTCTTCATTATACAACCTCTTATTGGTCGATCCACTTGCGCTTCCGAGTTGCCCTTGAAAAAGGATGAGGCTGGATTCATTCTCGTCAGCATTGTAGCAAGGGAGTGGATTTTGCACTGCTAGGAAGGTTCGTTGTGTAGTATAGCTGTGTGAAGTTTGTCACCTCCTCCAGAATGGAAGCCTCTGCAATGGAAGCCTCAATTTTGGCTTTATTTCTACATTTTTTGCGAACGCCCTTTAGACATCTCTCGATTGGATAGCACCAACGGGCCTACACGGGCCCCCCATACATGCCTCATATGGGAGGTGCACAATCAAATGCTGCATCGACAAGAAGAAGCCAGGTGGAAAGATCTTCTCCAACTTACAAAGCAACTCAGGTGCCACTTTCTCTAAGTTTGCAACCACGGTCCGAGATAGCTCCTTGGCACAAAGCTAGCGGAAGAAATAGCTCAACTCTGCAAGCACTAGACAGACATGCTCAGGAACATAGCCTCGTACCATCGCCGGAAGAAGCCGCTCAATCCATACGTGGTAGTCGTGACTCTTCATCCCATTGACTCGCATAGTGCCTAAGTTCACTCCCCTGCTCAGGTTCGCTGCATACCCATCAGGGAACATTAACGCCTTGATCCATCATAGTACTTCTCTCCTTTGTTTGGGTTTCAAGATGAAATCGGCCTTAGGCCTTTTCTAGTTCTTGCCATTTGTAGGAGGCCACATCTCTTGCTGTGGTCTATCGCACAACGTTGCCAGGTCCACTCTAGCCTTAGGGTTGTCCTTAGAATTGTCAGTGTCCATGAGTGTTGCCCAAAGTGCCTCGACGATATTCTTTTCAGTGTGCATTACATCAATGTTATGGGGTAGTATGAGGTCATCGAAATAGGGAAGCCTCGTCAAGCCGGACTTATGAGTCCACATGTGTTGCTCACCATATCCCACAAAACCACCTTCTTCATTGGGCACTGAGAGCATCTATCTAAGCATGAACCTCGACACCAGTCTTCAAGTGCGGTCTAGGGTCCAGTGACTATGACACCTTTCCTAAAGTTCTTGGTGTCTTGTCGGAATGGATGGTTGGAATCTAGGAATTGACGATGTTGATCGAACGATGAATACTTGCCACCCTTCTTCAACCAAATGAACCTCACAGCTTCCTAGGCATATTGGGCATGGGAACTTCCCCTGAACATATCAGGCGCTGAATAACCCATATGCCAAGAAGTCATGCATGGAGTACTGGTACCAGACGTACATTTTGAAGCTTTGCTTTGTAGCTCAGGTCGTATGTCCATACCCCTTCATTCCAAGCTTTGATCAATTCATCAACAACAGGCTCCATGAACACACCCATATTCTTCCCTAGGTGTCTAGGAATTATCAACGTTAAGATCATGTTATGTCGTTGAAAGGCGACGCTAGGGGGAGATTGAGGGGGATAACAAACATGGGCCAACATGTGTAAGGGGCGGCCATCATGCCATAAGGATTGAACCCATCTGTTGCCAGCGCGACACGTACATTACGAGCCTCATCAGGATTTCAGATGATGTTTGTCATTAAAGCTGGTCCATGCTTCACCATCAGATGGATGTACCATCTTGTCAGGATTGTACCATTTGCCATTCTTGTGCCACGTCATCTGTTTCAGCGGTTTCCTCAGTCATGAATAGCCTTTGAAGCCTCGGCATGAAGGGAAGGTGCCTGTAAGACTCGAGCGGGTATCTTAAGATGCCTCTTCTGGCCACCACCATCACCAGACTCTACCTCTAGGAACCTAGAGGCTTTACACTTCGGATAGTACTTTAGCCTCCTTGTGTTCTTCCCAAAATAGGACACACCCAGTTCGGACAAGTATGTATATGCTCATATGGCATCTTTAGTGCTTTAAGGAGCTTATGTGCCTCGTACATGGTCTTTGGCAACATGTGGTCCTTTGGAAGCAGGGTGCCAACCATGGCCAACACCTTATCGAAGCCTTCTCAACTCATGTTCAAATCGGACTTCAACCCCATCAAGCGACTAATGGCATCTAGCTGAGAGACCTCAGAATGAGCATGAAGGGGTTTTGCCGCCGAGTCCATCATTTACTTGAACACATCTACAACTACCTACATCTCCGCCTCCTCACGTCCTTCAGCAAACTGTGCTTGGTGAACATCATCTACCATGTCTGCTCTCCCAGCATCAACATCGAAAGCCTCGACGTATGGTCTCACCACCTCCTCTCTCATATGATCGGCTTCACCATGGTGGACCCACCAGGTGTAGTTCGGCATAAACCCATTCTTGTGCAGATGTATACCCATGACTTCTTGGTTTTGCATTCTCCTGTTACCACACTTGCTGTAGGGACACAAAGCCATTTTTGGGTATCTAGCGTCCTTGCCAAATGCACGCTTCAAGAAATGATTGGTCTTGTTCATCCATTCAATGTTGGCATCACCCTTACTTGTCCAGCCCGTGTACATCCACTGACGGTCCTCCATCCTCTAGCATATATAACATCTCCATAGGTGACCATCAATTGCATCTACGCGGTGTCCCTACTCTCTAATAGGTGAGGATAGGTCCTAATCCCACCCACAGGATGCATAGATGAGGTTAGTTTCCATGCTCCGCTCCTATCCCAGACAGAATTTCGGCAGCACCTCCCCGCTGTTCTCCCTGATACACGTCCTGCTAGGGAGAGTGTGTATCCAGAGAACAACAGGGGGTGATGCCGAAACACCATCTCGGACTGGAGCGGACCATGGAAACTAATCCATCTATGCATCCGTGGGCTGTCCAAAAAACATGGACAATCCGAAACAGATACGGTCGCAGATATGCAAAGATCTACATACCTCCAAAGATATCTCTTTTAGACGAGAGACGCCTAACTGGGCTACACCGATCTATGATGACAGACAAGTGGAAAAAGAGGTGATTTATACCTAGGGTGTCGGTGAAGTCAGGCTAGCGGTGCAGTGGCGAGTCGACATAGTGGCGAGGCGACGTAGTGCAGGCAGACCTGCAACGTCAACAAAGACGATCGGGGACCTCCGGGTCACCTCCGACAGGTCCTGCTCTGCAAAAGAAGAAACACGACACTATAAGTTCAAAATTTCGGCAGCACCTCTCCTGCATGGGGAGGTTTCTGAAACCTACAAAAAACAATGGCACGAAGGCCGACAATCACAAACGGCATGAAGGCCGATAAGCATAGCGGCACGAAGGCCAACAAGCGGAGAAAGGGTGAATATACCTTGCCCACGCTCGTAGGCGGTTCGGTGATGGTAGGGGCGTCGGCGGGACGGGCATGCAGAGAAGACGGCCGAGGCACCTCTTCCTCCCCTCCACCTTGGCTTCCTCCCCCTCTCCCCCTCTTCCCTTCTCCTCCTCCTTCCTCTCCTCCTCCTCCTTCCTTTTTCTTCTCTTTTTTCCTTCTCCTTCTTTTTCCTTTTCCTTCTCTTTCTTTCTCCTCTTTTTTCTTCCTTCTTCTTCCTTCTTCTCCTCCCTTCTTCTTCTTACTGCTGCTTCCTCCTCCTACTTCCAAGCCGATGGCAACACCAAGGGAGCACGGGGGCACATGGGCTGGCGCGTGCAGGGGAGGACCGCGACGGCGGCGGCGGGCGGCGCCTGGGAGCCACATGACCGGGCAGCGTGGCCGGGCTGGGGGGGGTGCTCGGGGACAGGGGGATGTAGGGGCGGGGGCACGCGGTGGCGGGGGCATGCCGGCGTGGGCGCGCCGGCGTGGCGGAGCGGGGGTGGCGGCGGCGCACGCGTGTGTAAGCTTTGCGTGCGGGCGGGCGAGGGCGGCGTGGGAGGGCGGGTGGGCGGGCGGCACTGGCGGGCCGGGGATGCACGGTGGAGCAGCGGCGGCAGGCGTCGGGACCGAGCGGGCGGGCAGGCGCAAGGGAGAAGAGGGTTCTAGGGTGGGGGGGGGGGGATTTTGGGCCGACGGCCATTTTCTATTGGGCCTTTGCCGAGTGCTGCAGAAAGGGGCACTCGGCAAAGAATTTTTTTATGTATTTTTTATTCTTTGCCGAGTGCCACGTGCCCTGGCACTCGGCAAAGGTTTAATTAATTTTTATGGTTCTGGGGGTGGGGGGGTGGGGATTTTGGGCCGGCGGCCCATTTTCTATTGGGCCTTTGCTGAGTGCTCCAGAAAGGGGCACTCGACAAAGATTGTTTTATTTTTTTTAAATTCTTTGCCGAGTGCCACGTGCCCTGGCACTCGGCAAAGCCTTCTTTGCCGAGTGCCAAGGGTGGGACTCGGCAAATTAAATTTTTGTTTGTTTGTTTGGCCCTATATTTTTTGTGGGGCCTTGCTACAGTAATTATATCTCCATTTCAAAATTTGGGACAATTTTGTGTTTTTTTACTATATTTCCTTAATTATTTTTTTTCGTTGAATTTTTTTGAATATTCCAAATTTGAACTGTAGGTACATGCAATAATAGAATTTGGTCATTCAAAAAATGGTATTCATGATGTTGAGCATATGTTGAGGCCGTATCCAGGAACTCACATGAAATTACGAGCATCTTGTTGTCGTAACATGACGAGGTACTTGCGGGGAAAGTATATTTAAATTATATAAAATCCAAAAGAAGTCCAAAAATCACGAAACTTGTCGAGGTGTCTTGTTATCACATGCGGAGGCCATGGTAAAAAATTAAGAAAGTTTCGAGCAAGTTGTGACGTCGGTTGCCTAAAACCCAGACATCTCCACATGTGATCACAACAATGCTCCCTTGTTTGATCATCCTGAAAGATTACTTAGAGCAGGCCAATCATTGATTGTTATGAACAACAATGCTCGTAGGTCAAAGTGCTCCTGTTTGTGCTCATCCCACACACATACACCTGGTCTATTCCACAAAAGTAGAAGTTCTTCAACTAGTGGCCTCAGGTATACATCGATGTCGTTGCCAGGTTGCCTTAGGCCTTGGATGAGCATTGGCATCATAATAAATTTACGCTTCATGCATAACTAGGGAGGAAGGTTGTAGATACATAGAGTAACAGGCCAAGTGCTATGACTACTGCTCTGCTCCCCAAAAAGGATTCATACCATCTGTACTTAAAGCAAACCTTAAGTTTCTTACGTCATTTGCAAACTCCAGGAATTCTCTATCGATTGCTCTCCACTGGGACCCATCAGCAGGGCGTCTCAACATATTGTCTACCTTACGGTTTTCTTTGTGCCATCGCAACAACTTTGCATGGTCTTTGTTTCTGAACAAACGTTTCAAGCGTGGTATTATAGAAGCATACCACATAATCTTGGTAGGAATTTTCTTCGTGGGACGTTCGCCCTCAACATCACCAGGGTCATCTCGCCTGATCTTATACCGCGATGCATGACATGCCGGGCTTGCATCTAACTTCTCGTACTCTTTGCCACGGTAGAGGATGCAGTCATTAGGACATGCATGTATCTTCTGGATTTCTAATCCCAAAGGGCAAACTACCTATTTTGCTTCGTACGTAGTGGCGGGCAATTCGTTATCCTTCGAAAGCATCTTATTTTGGATTTTTAGTAACTGCCCAAATCCCTTGTTAGATACCACTGGTACAGAAACAACCTTTACTCCTAGTGGGGAACCCCCTCTAGTCCTGGTTCCCCACCCGGGAGCAAGCATCCGGGACTAAAGGGGGGGTCCTTTAGTCCCGGGTCAGGAACCGGGACTAAAGGGGACCTTTAGTCCCGGTGGGTAACACCAACCTGGGACTAAAGGTGCCTCCTGACATGCCACGAGGCCGGCACCCTTTAGTCCCTGGTTGGTAATACGAACCGAGACTAAAGGTTTTTTTTCTTTTTTCTTTTCTTTTCATTTTTTTGTTTTCTTTTCAAAATAGGTTTTCGAAGTCGTATTGTACGCTGCTAATAATACATTTATACGCGCGTATAGTATGTTTCGATTCAAGCACAATGAATGTATTAAATCACACAATTCAAGCATAGAAATATATATATATATATATATGCATGCATGCATCATATATATATTTACGTGCATGCATGCATATGTGTATTTTACATTATATTATTTTATGTGCATATATTACAAAAGATTGCATTACAGTTGTTGTGATATAACAAGTTTCTTCTCATCCTCTAGCTTGGCTTCTATGGCAGTGTTGGGTCGAAGTAGAACTCGCCCTTGGAATCGATGACCTGGTCATTAAAAAATCCGGCTATAGACTCTTGAATTGCTTTGATTTGGTCTTGTCGTATGACCTTTTCCTCCAACCATCGAGCCTACAGGTTTGAATTAAAGGAAAATAAATTTATATATATATATATGTATATATGTATATATATATATAAAGACATAGTAACACAATTAATAATAATAATTAAATAAATATATAGTGTATTTTTAACGTACTTCTTTGGGAGAGCTCTTTGATAAACTTGCAAACATAGTAACCACAGTAGTTGTTCCCCTGTTCCTGCCTCAGACACCACTTTACGAGAAAAAGATTTGTCATCCAATCTGGTGATCCGGTGAAAGCTATATGTTTAATTAATAAAGATGATGCGATTTAGGGGACTTACTTTCAAAGGGATTACATTCAGTGGCGCTCTGCATTTTCCCATGTGTTGCTTCTCAATAAAGGTTTTCCAAACACTGCCCAATAAAAAATTACCACGTCATCAGATATAGTTAATCATCATGTTTGTGTGTATATATAGTTGCTAGAGATACCGAAATTATCTCTGGATAATATCTATCATATCTTGGTAGTCTTGTTGTGGTTTTCTCATCGAGTCATAGATTATCAAGTGACTTTTCACCAGATCGATGTCCATCAATATCCAGTGATTGCTGCATGTCATTATAGGATATAATGCATAACACTCATTAATTAACTAGAATCAACATATGAGCCATTAAGGATGATCGACATTATTAACACTCACTTGAAGTTGTAGGGAAAGAGTATATCCTTCTTGTGGTGTTGGTTCACTAAGAAATTCATGAGGTTACTCTTTGACTCAGACTTCCAATTAGGCTTTGGAGTAACTGGGTCTTTAAATACTATATGGGGATCAACAAAACCAATTTCATTGCAGCCTTTCTTTCTATGCTCTGTCATTGTAAATCTGCATATATATAGTACTTGTTAGGGATAATTTATATGCATACACACACATATGATGAGTTTAATAATAGATCGAAAGAATTATTACTTACAGGCAATAGCAGCTAATGATAACTTTGTCCAGAGAGATCAGGTGGCATAGTTGATGAAATTCTGCAAAGTCAACATACATAACATCATCGCCATGGAACCAATGTTCATCTCTAATTTTGACACCAACACAGAAGTATCCACCGATAGATGCCTGCATGTACCACTTGTTTAGCAAGTACATTTGCGTCTCTAGATCACCTAAGGCTTGAGGGTTGTATAGACTCTGGTCTAGTACAAATTTTTTCTTCCAAATATCAACCTCCGCCGCACTCTCAATGTTTCCATCACCAAACATCTGGTAAAGGTCGAGACCAGTCTCTTCAATAAATTCACCAAGGTGATCCAAATCGATATCCGGAGGTATGTTTGCCTGATGCATTAATCCTAAATTCAAACCATATTCATTACCAACAACTAGCGGGGGGACTGATTGGTGCGATTGTTGTCCGAGTTGTGCAACTCCTTTCCCTGCCTACTTCTTTTTCTGTGCCACCTCAATTAACTTGGTGAGAGTGCGGTCATAGTCCGTTAACGTTGATTTGAACGGCTTACGAGATTCCCGCTGTTGTTGCTGGTAAGAAGCCACCTTTTTTCTTAGAATATCTGGAGCTACGAAGAAGTACGGTTTCTTCGGGTTACTCCTTGCTTCTTGATCCTTTTTAAGTTTGTCATAGAATCTAGACATATCTTTTTTATATGCATCAGTTACTTCTTCCTTCTCTTCAGTATTATTTTGGGAATAGCCCTTGGTTTCACTGGTGGCTTTCTTTACCGGTGGGGGCTGGTTCTTCGTTTACGGGGCTGGCCTCTTGCTAGTACTTGGCTTCTTGGTAGGTGGGGGCGAGGGAGGCATTGGAGACCTCCTAGGAGGTGGTGGCAGCAGTGTTGGAGACCTCCTTGGAGGTGGCGGCTGCGGCGTTGGAGACCAACTTGGAGATGGTGTGGATGCAGCCTCGCATTCCAACACATTGTCATCGTACAGAGCACTATGATGATCTGGCGATTGAACAATTGGACTTAGGTTGGGGGAGGATCTGCTACAAAAAAGGAATGACATATTATTATGAGCAGATTGTTAACTATTTAAGCCAATATAAATTAATGATGTAGTGTTTTCATCCTGCATCTATGGTGAGGTAGTTCAGGAGGAGGTGGAGGCGACATCCCAGGAATGATGATGTAGCGCTTGCGCCATAGAATGAATGTCTTCTCTGCTTCTCCAAGAGTCTTCTCGCCATCACCTCCAGGAATGTCAAGAGGCAAATCACTAAAACATTTTTTAGCTTTATCTACCGAGATGGTAGCATATCCTTCTTGGATTATATTCCCATGAATCCTTGGTGTCTTGGTTCGGTCGATAGGATTAACAAGACCGATAGCCACCTTGATTGTGGAATTCCCCTTCGGAATGTGTAGCTCACACAATGTACAAGGTTCAGTGACGTCATCCATAGGGAAGTGCAGTCCTGTGTCCCCTTGATTTGGTATCTCTATGGAAGCACAACTGCTTTTCAACTGAACAGATTGGCTAATGTTGATTCCTGGCTCTGATGCCTGCTTGCTTGCACTCACTGCTATTTGCACTTGCCTTCTGATTTCCTCCTGCATTCTCGCTTTAAGGTTTTTTCCCGCTCCTGTGCTTCACGCACCGCTTCCTCCAACCTCTGGAGCCGCTTGTGCCTCTTCTTCCTTCTTTCTCTGGCGGCTTCTATAGGAAGGTATGTCCTGAGGGAATCCATGCTCCCATGAGACACTTCCTTTGCCTCTAGTTCGACCACCGTGTTCAATAGTCCCGATGGCGTATGTCAGTTCATCCTTCTCTCTATTGGGCCTAAACGCACCACTAGCAGTAGCTCTTTGAGCATAAAACAATCTTTCTGCTGCTTCTTGCAGTCTTGCACCATAAACGCACTTCCCTGTCTCCTGGTCCAGTGTTCCCCTATGAGCGAAAAACCAATTCTTTGCACGCTCTCCCCACTCGAGTGATTCTGGTGTGATACCCTTGGCAAGAAGGTCTGCTTCCATTTTGTTCCACTTCTTAATGGCAGTTGGGTAGCCACCTGATCCCAAGTTATGGTGGTATGTCTTCTGTTGGGCATTATGTTGGTTCTTTATCACCCGACTCACACCCTCTTCTGACGTCTTGTACTGTACAAACTCATCCCAATAGGGCCTCTGCTTTGAGATTGGGCCTAGGACAGTAAAATCTGGTGCTATGTTCTTCTTGACATACGTCGTGTATAGGTGTTTCTTCCAAGTCTGAAACTGGGTGGCCATCTTCTTCATTGCCCAATCCCTAACTCGCTCCTTCAATTCATCACCATCTATTATATCATCATAACCATTTGTTTGGAGTGTGAAATGTTCCAAGACATCATTCCAAATTAACGTCTTGTCATGATCGGAGACAAAACTGATATGAGGAGCATTGGTCTTCTTCTTCCTTTCATGGGTACTGATCGAGAGCCGGTCCCATACAAGGTAACCACAGTGGTGCACAAATTTTGTTTTATTTGGCCCCCTCGGTTCGCCTGTATCCACATTGAACTCCGAGATGATGAAGCGGCCCTCCAATGGCTTTTTGGGACCTCAAACATTTTTACTCTTTGTTGTAGTTGTTGATGTCGATCCAGAGGGCTACAAAACATAAACATTATTTTTAATGTCATGAGCACACATAAGACATATGATAATATAAATAGCTAATAATAAAAAATATATACTTGGCCAATACGTTGTTGCTCATTTTGTTCAAGAGCTAAGTACTGACTCCCATCATCTGTATCCTCTTGCACGTTATTTTTGGCACCATCATCGCCGGCAATTTGAGTGCTAGTGTTGATTAGATTCATCATTAACTCCTCCTCATCCATGTTTCTCGGGTCACCATCTAGCTTCAAAAAACAAAACTAATATATAGTACGTCAAATCTTTGCTTACATGCGTAAAATCTACGAACAATATGCATTATTAAATCTTGCCCCTCGGTCACGGACTCAATTCGCCACACTAGGGCGAACTGCATCGGTACTAGGGCGAATTAGGGCTATACATAAATGTCCGAGGGCGAATTGCGTCGGTGACTAGGGTGAACCACGTCAGTGACATCAACAACACGGTTCGCCCTGGTCACCGACGTAATTCGCCCTAGTGTGATTGTTTAGCGTTAACGATAACGATAATACGAATGTTGATCGACTAGGCCGCGAGAGAGGGCGGTGTGACGAGAGTGGCGGTGCTTCGCTCCATCGTATATATGTTTGTACACATGGGTGAACGAGGGCAGCGGTGCTCCGCCGTATAAACCCTAAACCCTAGGGCGAACGAGGGCGACGATGCTCCACCGTATAAAACCCTAAACCCTAGGGCGAACGAGGGCGGCAGTGCTCTGCCATATAAACCCTAACAAGGGCGGTGGTGCTTCGCCATATAAACCCTAAATGTCATGGAGCTAGCCTAGGAGTGAACTTCTTCTTAGCGACCGCGCCGCACGTCGTGGACGACTGCCTCGACATCGTGCAGCTTCTTAGCGACGGCACCATGACACGCTCCGCGAAGTACTCCGCGCTCCCTCTCTAGGGTGAGGTGCCATCCAACCTGCCCGTCCAGTGGAAGGACATCATCTAGAACGCCGCGCACGTGCTCCGCCTCCGCATGTACAGGCCCACCGACGACAACACGACGACGGCCAATAATAAGCTGCCGGTGCTCGTCTACTTCCACGGTGGCGGCTTCTGCCTATGTAGCTTCGAGTTGCCCCACTTCCATGTCGGTGTGCTCAGGCTTGCCATGGAGCTCTCGGTGCTCGTGCTCTCCACCAACTACCGCCTGACGCCCGAGCACCGCCTCCCCGTGATGCACCGCAACGCCGAGGTCATCCTATCGTGGCTCCGCGCCTAGGCTAAGGCCGACCCATGGCTGGCCGATGACTCGGTTGACCTAGGTAGGGTGTTCGTCTGTGGTGACTCGGCCGGCGGCAACATCACGCACCACGTCGCCGTCCGGTACGGCAGCAAGTAGCTCACCCTTGACCCCGTCATCCGGATCACCGGGTGCGTCCTGCTCTAGCCCTTCTTCGCCGCTAAGGAGAGGATGGCATCCAAGGTGGTCGGCCTTGTTGACGAACATGGCATGGCGCTGTTCGACCAGGCATGGCGCCTGGCGCTGCCCGTCGGCGCACGACCCGGCGGCCAACCTGTTTGGGCCAGACAGCGTCCTGCTGGACGACGTCGCCTTCCCACCACTGCTCGTCATGGACCTAGACCAGGACGTGCTGCACGACCGCATATAGGACTATGCCACTAGGTTGATGGCGATGGGGAAGCCGAACTTGCCATGTTGCCGTGTTCAGAGGGGGCCAGGGCCACGGGTTCTTCATCTTCGACCTGGAATGCGAAAGCCTCAAGACTGCGGAGGCGCGCGTGGTGGAGGGCTCGTCGGCACGAGGTGGGGTGGCGATCGGCGATGGCGCGAGGAAGAAGAGGAGAAAGGGCGGCTGTTCGACGAGGAAGAAGAGGAGGGGATCGATCTGCGCCAGGCACTGGCGCATATATACTAGGGAGATTTACTCCCGGTGACAGCCACCAGTCGGGAGTAAAGGTCCTTTACTCCCGGTGTGTGTTACCAACCAGAAGTAAAGGTACCTTTACTCCCGGTGCTTGTTACCAACCGGGAGTAAAGGTATACCTTTACTCCTGGTTGGTAACACGCACCGGGAATAAAGGGTTTTTTTTGGCGGGCCACGAAACTGCAAGCCACCTTTACTCCCGGGTGGGCTTCCCACCCGGGAGTAAAGGTGGGCTACAGTTTCGTTTCCCGCCTGTTTTGAGCAAATTTTTTTAATAAAATACAATAGTCTTGTTAAATACATAGTAAATTAAATAAAAGGCATAAAATTATTTTGTTAAAAATATGGATTTTTTTTCTTTATTGCACATAGGAAAAATCTATAACCTAACTTTTTTTATTTTTTGTTATAATTATAAAACATAATGTAACTAATATTTATTATTTCGTTAATGCAAAAATGTAGTGTTTAATTAAAATTATTAAAACTATTAGTTTTGGACTGGAAATTTGTTTTCACATCATTTTAACGTTAATATTTTAATTTTTCATCACTCAATATCCTAATTTAACTTTTCGAGAGAGAAATCCCACCAAATCAAACATTGATTTAATTTGAAACATGACATAATAAACATCTGAATTCACAATTATTACATAATATCTCAAACACACACTACATTAATCACTATATCATCAAGTGGGCACAGCAGTGAACTTCTTCTTTACGTATGTACCTTGGTTATGATCGTGTCATAACCATGGAGTGTCCTCATGATTTACCAAGATGCTAGGGTCTTTGTTCACTTTGAAGGGCAGAATTCGCTCATCCTTTTCATAATCTTCTGACATGTCTGACTTGTCCTCAATTCCCACGATGACTCTTTTGCCTGAAAGAACTATGTGGCGCTTTGGCTCTTTGGTTGAGTCATTATCGTTTTTCCCTCTTTTTGGTTTGCTAGACATATCATTGACATAGAACACCTAATTCATATCCTTGGCAAGGACGAATGGTTCGTCTTTGTACCCAATATTACTAAGG
Source organism: Miscanthus floridulus (assembly GCF_019320115.1). Lineage (NCBI taxonomy): Eukaryota > Viridiplantae > Streptophyta > Magnoliopsida > Poales > Poaceae > Miscanthus > Miscanthus floridulus. The sequence continues at coordinate 12,614 of NW_027096381.1, read as the reverse complement.
TCTACTATTGTCATTCCATACTCGTTGTCTACTGTTACCCCGCCTCCGGTCACCTTGACCCATTGACACTTGAACAATGGGATCTTCAAAGTAGGTGCATATTCTAGTTCCCATATTTCATCTATGTGGCCATAATATGTCTGCTTATTCCCATTCGGGTCTGTGGCATCTATGCGGACACCACTATTTTGATTGGTACTCCTTTTATCTTGGGCTACTGTGTAGAATATGTTCCCATTTATCTTGTACCCTTTGTATGTGACGATATGCCATGATGGTTGCATAGCCAATAAATATAGTTGCTAATGGATGCTCTCATCACCTTGACATTTTTTTCACAACCAACCGCCGAAAGTTTCTATGTGCTTACGCGTAATCCAAGCTTCAGTCTTCCCTAGAAACTCGGATCGTAAGAGATCCTTGTGTGTCTCAATATACGTATCTACCAAAGAGAAGTTCTATAGAACTATGTAGTGCGCTTTATTGAAATAATCATTGTTCGTACCAATATATGTTTTCCTCCCTAGTGTCCCCTTTCCGCTTAGTCTCACCTCATGTCTCGATTCAGGAACACCAATCAAGTCAAGGTCGGGAATAAAGTCAACACAGAACTCAATGACCTCTTCTGTTCCATAGCCCTTGGTGATGCTTCCTTCTGGGCGAGCACAGTTGTGAACATATTTCTTCAGGACTCCTATGAATCTCTCTAAGGGGAACATGTTGTGTAGGAACATAAGACCGAGAATGAAAATCTCCTTGACTAGGTGAACTAGGAGGTGTGTCATGATATCAAAGAAGGAAGGAGGGAACACCAACTCAAAGCTGACGAGACATTGAACCACATCATTCTATAGTTTAGCTAGATCAGTTGGATCAATTGCCTTCTAAGAAATTGCATTGAGGAATGCACATAGCTTCACGGTGGCTAGACGTACATTTGGAGGTAGAATTCGTCTTAATGCAACTGGAAGTAATTGCATCATGAGAACATGACAGTCATGGGACTTTAAGTTATAGAATTTCTTCTCTAGCATATTTATAATACCCTTTATATTCGAGGAGAATCTAGATGGTACCTTGATGTTGTTTAAGCATTCAAACATGATTTCCTTCTCCTCTTTGCTTAGAGTGTAGCTGACAGGACGTAGGTAATGGCATCCATCATCTGTCTTCTCTAGATGCAGGTTGTCTCTTTCTCTCAAACAACGCAGGTCCTGTCGTGCTTCAAATGTGTCCTTAGGCTTTCCATACACACCCATAAAGCCTAGCAGGTTCACACAAAGATTCTTCGTCAGGTGCATCACATCGATTGAGCTGCGGACCTCTAGGACTTGCCAATAGGGTAGATCCCAAAATATGGACTTCTTCTTCCACATGGGTGCGTGACCATTAGCGTCATTCAGAATAGGTTGGCTTGCCATGTCCTTTTCCAAAGACGACTTTCACAATATTGACCATATCAAGTACATCCTCACCGGTTCGGTTGCGAGGCTTGGTCAGGTGGTCTGCCTTCCCTTTAAAATTCTTGCCTTTCTTTCTTACGGGGTGATTTGCAGGAAGAAATCGATGATGGCCATGGTACACGACCTTTCAACATTTTTTCAAGAATACACCTCTAATATCACCGAAGCAGTGTGTGCATGCATTATATCCCTTGTTTGACTATCCTGAAAGATTACTTAGAGCAGGCCAATCATTGATTGTTATGAACAACAATGCTCACAGATCAAAGTGTTCCTGTTTGTACTCATCCCACACACGTACACCTTCTTTATTCCACAAAATGAGAAGTTCGTCAATAAGTGGTCTTAGGTACATATCGATGTCATTGCCAGGTTGCTTCGGGCCTTGGATGAGCACAGGCATCATAATGAACTTCCGCTTCATGCATAATAAAGGAGGAAGGTTGTAGATACTTAGAGTAACAGGCCAAGTGCTATGACTACTGTTCTGCTCTCCAAAAGGATTGATACCATCTGTATTTAAAGTAAACCTTAAGTTTCTTGCGTCATTTGCAAACTCCGAGAATTCTCTGTCGATTGCTCTCCACTGGGACCCATCAGCAGGGTGTCTCAACATATTGTCTACCTTATGGTCTTCTTTGTGCCATCACAACAATTTTGCATGTTCTTTGTTTCTGAACAGACGTTTCAAGCGTGGTATTATAGGAGCATACCACATAACCTTGGCAGGGATTTTCTTCCGCGGACGTTCGCCCTCAACATCACCAGGGTCATCTCGCCTGATCTTATACCGCGATGCATGGCATACCGGGCATGCATCCAATTTCTCGTACTCTTTGCCATAGTACAGGATGCAGTCATTAGGACATGCATGTATCTTCTCGATTTCTAGCCCCATAAGACAGACAACTTGTTTTGCTTCGTAGGTAGTGGCGGGCAATTCATTATCCTTCGGAAGCATCTTCTTTTGGATTTTTAGTAACTCTCCAAATCCCTTGTCAGATACACCATTCTTTGCCTTCCATTGCAGCAATTCTAGTGTGGTTCCCAACTTTTTCTGCCCTGCATCACAAGTTGGGTACAACAATTTCTTGTGATCTTCTAGCATCCGCTCGAACTTGATCTTCTCCTTTTCACTTTCACATTCTCTTTGTGCATCACGAATGACCTGACAAAGATCATCAGCATGCTCATCTTCTGCGGCTACCTCTTCTTCAGCTTCTCCCATTGTAGTATCATTGAAGCACGCACCATCGGGAATAATATCATTGTCGTTCCATTGTTCTTCTTCACCTTCTTCCATTACAACGCCGGTTTCTCCGTGCTTCGTCCAACAAATATAGTTTGGCATGAAACCCAACATGAACAAGTGTGAATGAAGAGTCCTTAAGCAAGGATATTCCACCGTATTCTTACATATGGCACATGGGCAGCACATGAAACCGTCGCGTTTGTTTGCCTCGGCCGCACGTAACAAAGAATGCACGCCGTCAATGAACTCTTGGGAGTGGCGATCAACATTGTACATCCAATGCCGGCTCATCTGCATTACATGACATAAATACCATATTAAAACCTAGATCATAATTAATTATTTATACAACTTGCATGCCACCACAAAAGGTACAAATTTATGAAAGCATCGCTACAATGTAGACAATCCCAACTACCACTAAAAGAACTAAAGCTAAAATACATTTCAGGAGCACAAGGATTTCGCGACCAATCTCAACTAAAATAGACAGATCCCCTGATTGTGCAACATCTTTGGGCTTCTTCGGCTGGATCACTGCCTTATTAGCCGCCGTATCTGCCTGTTGTGCAAGATATTTTTGCACGAGTTCAACATACTCTTCCTCCCAATAGAAGCCTGAACATTATCCACTGCCATCCCACTGAAATTAAAACAAAAAATTAGAACTTTAATCACAACCATCATGAAAATAGGTATAGACTAACCATAATCATTAAATACGATAAAATAACTCACATTGCGATCCGGACACTTGTAGAAGATACGATCCTTGTTGGGACCCTCCTTCTTCACTTGGTACTCCATCACAATCTTCGTCTCATCATGACACTTGCCGCATGGAATGAGAGGGAGGCCCAGCCTAAGTCACTTTGGAAACCCATGAGAGGCCGAGGACCCGGAAGCAGTTGCCATCTACTCTCAATACTCATTTTTTAATACACTATAAATTTCTTATTTCATAAACAAATAAAATTAAGAAACTATAAAATTATCTATATCTCTAAACAATGATATTTTTAATGGTCATTGTGTTCTCGTCTTTTACTGTGGCAGGTAAGTAATTCACATGATATTTCCGCAAATTAACAGAAGAATGGGAGTGTACACACATAACAATCGATTATCGTTTATATTTATATATATACTACGTTTGGTACGGTGATTGACAGACTACTGCGACGATATCGGGACGTGTGAATAAATAACCATCCGTACTAGTTGACCTTGCTTACGTGATCATCTCGGCGAGCATTTCTCCACCGGACGGCACCGTACTTGGCCACGGAAGAGCTTCGATTCTACGAGGAAGGGAACACGGTCTTCCACGACCGTTGCCGCTCTCCCTCGTAGAATCAAAGCTCCTCCTTGATGTCCGTTACCGCTCGGCAGAGAACATGCTCGCCGAAATGAGCATGGTCCACTAGTTCAACTAGCTACTTTGACCTTCCTTCATGTAAATATGCAAGCTTGAAGTGATTTTGAGCTCAAATTGCTTACAAATGAAAAAAACCACAATAAAGAACCATATATATATAGTGAACAAAATGGGATAAGACAATGATGAAACATGAGAGTATGAAGTTGGTAACCTTTAGAACCGAAGAATCGATGGAGGAATCAAAGAAATCGATGGAGGAATCGAAGAATGGATGGAGAAAGAGCAAGAACAATGCTTAAATTTGAACTTAAGCTCTCGGGCGGGCTCGGGGAGGAAGAAGACGGCCAGCAGGATTTATAGCTCAAAAACATGTTTTAATAAATAACCATCCATACTAGTTGACCTTGCTTACGTGATCATCTCGGCGAGCATTTCTCCACCGGACGGCACCGTACTTGGTCAAGGAAGAGCTCCGATTCTACAAGGAAGGGAACACGGTCTTCCACGACCGTTGCCGCTCTCCCTCATAGAATCAAAGCTCCTCCTTGATGTCCGTTACCGCTTGGTAGAGAACATGCTCGCCGAGCTGAACACGGTCCGCAAGTTCAACTAGTATGGATTTTCTATAATTTTCTAACTATTTTCTAAGTTTTTCATTTCATAAAAAGTTAAAATAAAATATTTAGTCGTGGAGTCCATAGAAATGACCATATTTTGACCTAGCAACGCATTGTCAATTGTGATTGCATTGCATTGCACCCCAGACTGGACTCCGGACAATAAAATACTATGGTCGATCGATGTCGTTCTTTGTCGTATAGTCGCACAGCGACGGCCGATGAACCCGTTCAACCACCAAATCTGTCAGGCCTGGCTGTTCGGGTGTATTGTCAAAAGAGAATGGATTTGCTTCCTATTGCACGGCCTTGCATTGCATCTGTCATACCAGTCGGAGGCACTAGTCCCTATACTCATTTTTTAATACACTATAAATTTCTCATTTTATAAACAAATAAAATTAAAAAACTCTAAAATTCTCTATATCTCTAAACAATGAAGTGTGCTATGCATGCTACAAATGAATGGTGAATACTAGTTTTTAATAGCTACTTTAACCTTCCTTCATGTAAATATGCAAGCTTGAAGTGATTTTGAGCTCAAATTGCTTATAAATGAAAAAAACCACAATAAAGAACCATATATATATAGTGAACAAAATAAGATAAGACAATCGTGAAAAATGAGAGTATGAGATTGGTAACCTTTACAACTGAAGAATCGACGAAGGAATCGAAGAAATCGACGGAGGAATCGAAGAATAGATGGAGGAACAATGGAGGGAGGAAGCAAGAACACTAGTGCAGTGAGCTTCAAAATATGCTGAGCTCGGGCTCGGGAGGAAGAAGGAGATGGCCGAGATATAAAGGGGGGGGACCTTTAGTCCCGGTTGGTGGCTCCAACCGGGACTAAAGGTCCCTCCCAACGGCTACTACGCGAGACAGAGGTGGCAGAGACCTTTAGTCCCGATTGGAGCCACCAACCGGGAGTAAAGGTTTACCTTTAGTCCTAGTTGGTGGCTCCAACCGGGACTAAAGGTCCCTGCCACCTCTGTCTGGCGCAGTAGCCGTTGGGAGGGACCTTTAGTCCCGGTTGGAGCCACCAACCGGGACTAAAGGTATCTCTAGTCCCGGGCGCAAAAAATGCCGGGATTAGAGCCCATTTTGGCCGAGGATCAAAGGTCTATTCTCTACTAGTGTACACCATTCTTTGCTTTCCATTGCAGCAATTTCAGTGTGGTACCCAACTTTTTCTGCCCCACATCACAAGTTGGGTATAGCAATTTCTTGTGATCCTCTAGCATGCGCTCGAACTTGATCTTCTCCTTTTCACTTTCGCATTCTCTTTGTGCGTCACGAATGGCCTGACCAAGATCATCAGCGGGCTCATCTTCTACCCCTACCTCTTCTTCAGCTTCCCCCATTGCAGTATCATTGAAGGCACCATATTCAGCAATAATGTCATCATTGTCCCATTGTTCTTCTTCACCTTCTTCCATTACAACCCCGGTTTCTCCGTGCTTCGTCCAACAAATATAGTTTGGCATGAAACCCGACTTCAACAAGTGTGAATGAAGACTCCTTGAGCTAGCATATTCCTTCAAATTCTTACATATGGCACATGGGCAGCACATGAAACCATCGCATTTGTTTACCTTGGCCACACGTAAGAAAGAATGCACGTCCTTAATGAACTCTTGGGAGCGGCGATCAGCATTGTACATCCAATGCCGGCTTATCTACATTACATGACATACATACCATATTAAAACCTAGAACATAATTAGTTAATTATACGACATGCATGCCACCACACAAGGTATTAATTTATGAAAGTTTCGCTACAATGTAGACAATCCCAACTACCACTAACAAAACTAAAGCTAAAATGCACTTTAGCAGCATAAGGATTTCGCGACCAATCCCAACTAAAACAGACAGATTATACGTTTGTTCAACATCTATGGGCTTCTTCCGCAGGATCACTGCCTCATCAGCCGCCGTAGCTGCCTGTGCAAGAGAGTTTTGCACGTGTTCAACATACTCTTCCTCCCAGTACCAGCCTGAATATCCAGTGCCATCCCACTAAAATTAAAACAAAAAATTAGAACTCTAATCACAATTATCATGAAAATAAGTATAAATTAATCATAATCATCAAATGCGACAAAATAACTCACATTGCGATCCGGACACTTGTAGAAGATATGGCCCTTGTTGGGACACTCCTTCCTCACCCGGTACTCCATCACAATTTTCTTCTCACACTTGCCGCATGCAATGAGAGGGAGGTCCGGCCTGAGTCGTTTTGGAACCCGATGAGAGGCCGAGGACCCAGAAGTAGTTGCCATCTACTCTCTATACTCATTTTTAATATAATATAAATTTCTCATTTTATAAACAAATAAAATTAAAAAAACTCTAAAATTCTCTATATCTCTAAACCATGAAGTGTGCTATGCATGCTAGAAATGAAAGCTGAATACTAGTTTTGAATAACTACTTTAACATTCCTTCATCCAAATATGCAAATTTTAAAATGATTTTGTTCTTAAATGGCTTACAAATAAAAAAAATTCACCATAAAAAACCACATATATCTAGTCCACAAAATGAGATATGCTACTGATAAAACATGAGAGTATAAAGTTGGTAACCTTTAGAACCGAAGAATCGATGGGGAATCGAAGAAAGACGATGAGGTAGAAGAGAGGTCGGCAACGAAGCAAGAACACTAAGCTTGAAGTGGCTCGGGCTCGGGAAGGAAGAAGGCACTACTACAGAATGGACTTGTTGTCCCAGGCGGTAACGGCCTTTAGTCCCGGTTACCGCACCGGGACAACGATCCCAGGACTAAAGGTGCCACCTTTAGTCCCGGGTCATCGAGCCGGGACTAAAGAGGGACCTTTAGTCCCGGTTGGTGTTACCAACCGGGACTAAAGGCCCTCCAGCCGAGCAAACGTAGCCACACCCTTTAGTCCCGGTTGGTAACCCCAACCGGGACTAAAGGTTCCTTTTCTTTTTCTTTTTTTTTGTTTAATTTGTTTTCAGTTCAGTTACACGTATTTGTTTAATATATAATATGTTTTTATGTACGTATTCTATGCTGCTAATATAAATACACGCACGTATATAATTACATCTAATTCTCATCTCGAGCATTATTATATTCGAATAAAGTATGAACCTATATATATTATAGATATATATATATATGTATATATACAACACTTTCATAATCTTGTTCTCGAAAATAATGATATCAATAAACATTTAATTTACATCATTTATTCCTTAGGATCAAAGTAGAACTCGTCGTTGGGATTTAGCACTTTTTTTAGAAGATATCCTGCTATTGACTCTTGAACTGCTTTCAGATGGTCTTTTTGCATGACCCTTCGTTTCAACCATTCAGTCTTGCATTTGAAATAAAAGGAAAAGTATTAATACATATATATATTCATTTAAAAATAAATAAAAAATTGATATATACGTACTCTGAGAACATCTTTAGGAGTTCTTCTTATGTGCACAGTGATAAATTCACAAACGTAGTATCCACACAAGTTATTACCTGGTTCCTACCGCAAACACCACTGTACGAGAAGAAGATTATTCTCATCATCTCACACGTAAATTGAAGTACGATATAGTATAATTAAACACGTGGGGAAGTGTATATAGTACAACTTACTGGTATTTCAACTACATTAAGTGGTGCCTTGCAATCCTTGCGATGTTGCCGAATAAACTCTTTCCAAACCCTGTGCGACCAATAATGTACGATCATTAATAAATTATGGCAAAGTCTATTCAATAATAGTTGTACGCGAGAGATCGAAATTACCCCTGGATAATGTCTATCATATCTTGGTATAGTGCCCGCTCTTTTCTCAACGAGTCAAAGATTACTAACCGACTTGAGTTTAACTCAATGACAATGAGTATCCAGTGAAACCTGCATTGGTTTATACACACACGTATATGCATATAAGTTGTATTGATATTACATAAAATACGCAGACTACATTATTATTAACACTTACTCAAAGTTGTACGAGAAAAGTATTGTTGTCTTGTCGTGCTGCTTCACGAAGAACATCATGATATTCTCCTGTGCTTCAGATACCCACCGCTCCTTGATAATAATACCGGTTTTGAATACGATATAAGGATCAATGAAGCCAACACTGGTGTCTTGTATTCTTTGGAGCTCTGACATCTGGAATCTGTATATAAATATAAGTTACATGTGAGGATAATTATATACACGTACGCATGGAAGTGAGTTTATTAAATAAAAGTAAGAATCACTTACAAACAAAAGGAGCTAATGATTGATTTGTCCAGAGCATCCATGTGGTATAGTTGATGCAATTCTTCGAAACTAATATGTAAGATGTCATCGCCACGGAAGTAATGATGGTCTCTAAATCTGACAAAGATCCACTGCTCACCCCTGCCACACGCCAGCATGTACCACTTGTTGAGCAAGTACATTTGCGTACCCAATTCATTCAGAGCCGCAGGGTTGTACAGACTTTTGCCATATTTATAAGTCTTCCAGGTATCAACTTCCAGGTTTTGGATTGGAGCTTTGCCCGTCAATTGATCCAAGGTTAAACTAGTATCTTGAAAAAAAGCATTGAGGGTTTGAACCGACACTTCTCCAGAGTTGTCTGGTCGATAGACTTCTATGTTGGAACCATATTCATTAGCAACAACAAGATTTTGCATTGGTTGCTTCTGTTGTCCGAGCTGTGGGACATCCTTCCCTGATGCTCTTTTCCTTTTCTTATCTGCATCATGTGACTTCATGAGGGAGCGGTCATAGTCTGATAGTGGCGAAGGCTTACAAAGTTCATTCATCTTTTTCTTGTGAGCATCGACCTTCTGCCTCAGCACCTCTCGTGGTAGGTAAAAGTACGGCTTCTCCTTAAGCTTCGCTTGACTCTTGTTTTTGGTATCTATAAAAAAATCTTTCACTTTTTTGTCTTCTTCAGCTGCTATTTGCTCATTAGTCTTTTTAGGAAGTATCTCTTGAGAAATAACTCTTTTTCTCGGGGTCTTCTTTGCCACCGGGCCCTTAGACGTCTTTGTAGTGCGTCGCTGTGGAGGGGGTGGGGGCGGTGTTGGAGACCAGCGTGGAGGCGATGTGGCCGGTGTTGGTGGAGACCGGCGTGGAGGCGTTGGAGATCATTGTGGAGGCAGTGGGGCTGGTGTAGGAGTTGGAGATCGTTGTGGAGGCGATGGGGCCGGTGTAGGAGTTGGCGATTGCCATGGGGATGAAGTCGTCTCGCCCCCCGCGACGCTGTGATGAGATGGGGAATGAATGATTAGGCTAGGCTGGGGGAGACCCTGCTACAAAAACAAGTTGTGTGTCAATTATTTTTGAAGCCAATAGAAAATTAATGGAAAATAATATTTCATTCACTTTCATTCGTACCTAGGGTGAGGTAGGGGAAGCGGTGGTGCCCCAGGAATGATGATGAAGCCTTTGTGCCATTGAATAAATGTCTTCTCTGCTTCTCCTAGTGTCTTCTCCCCATCACCGCCTTCAATGTCAAGAGGAACATTGCTGTAACCTTTGAGCACTCTATCGACTGAGACGCTAGCATATACAAGTCGAATAACTGACCCATGGATTCTTGGTGTCTTCGTTCGGTCAATTGGAGATACAACCCCGACAGCCACCATGATTGATGCATTATTACCATCTGGAATGTGCAGCTCACATGTTGTTAGAGGCTCGGTAATGTCATCAACAGGGAAGCGCAACCCAGTATCATCTTGAATAACTGGCAGCTCTGTAGAAGCAAAACTGCTTTTCATCTGACCAACGGGGCTAATGGTGACTCCCGGCATTGATTGCGATTGCATTTGACTCATTGCTAGCTGCACTTGCCTCTTGATCTCCTCCTGCATTCTTGTCTCAAGAGATTTTTCTCGTTCACATGATTCAAGCAATGCTTGTCGTGACTCATCAACAAATTGCTCCAATGCACGAATTCATTCTGCCTCCTCATCCTTCTTTCTCTGGCGGCTTCTGTAGGTATCCTTGTCTGCTGGGAATGCGTGTAGCCACGGAACCGCCCCATAGCCTCTTGTTTGACCACCGTATTCGGGATTCTCTAGGGCATATGTCAATTCATCCTTCTCTCTGTTGGGCTTGAAAACACCACTATCAGCTTCTTCCCTAGCATGAGCTAGTCTCTGTGTTGCTCTCTCAATTTTTTGGCCAAAAATTAGCTTGCCAGTGTCTGGGTCTAGGCTTCCTCCATGAGCGTAGAACCAATTCTTCGCGCGTTGAGGCCAGTTCTTCTCTATTGTTTCAGGTATGATTCCCTTGGCAGTAATCTCTGCTTCTAGGTTCTGCCACTTGGGAATAGCACTCTTATAACCACCTGATCCCATGCGATGATGGTATTGCTTCTATCAGGCATTCTGCCGATTCCTCATCACACGTTCCTCACTGTCTTGGGATGTCTTGTATTCTACGAAGGCATCCCAATGGGACTCCAACTTGACAAACGCCTTAGCATTGAAATTCGGCGTAGCATTCTTCAAGATAAACTTTTTATACAATGTCTTCTTCCAAGCTCTGGAACAATGTTGCCATCTTCTTTATTGTTCAATCTCTCACTAGCTCCTTCAAAGCATCATCTGCTTGTAATGTGAAATGCTGAGTGATATCTCTCCAAGCTAGGTTCTTGTCATGATTAGATACAAAACTAACATTAGGAGCGGATATCTTCTACTTCCATTCACGAGCACTAACTGGGATCCTATCCCTTACAACGAACCCACATTGATTGACATATGTCTGAGCATGTGGTCCCAATGGTTTGCCGGTGTCGGTGCCGAATTCTGATATTATGAAATGGCCCTCTAATGACTTTTTTGGCCCTTGGACTTTCCTACTTTTGTCGGTGGTTGATGTAGATCCAGAGACTGGCTACATGAGTAGAAACACAACGATTAATAACAAATATACGTACGCATGCATCTATAAGAGATGATAGATAATCGAATATACCTCGCCAGTATTTTCTTGCGCGATAATTTGTTGATCTTCAACCACCGGCATATTCAGGATATCCTCATAATCAGCAAAGTACTGACTCATGTCATCTACATCCACATTGGTGCCGGCATTGATAATATTCGCCATTATGTCATCACTCAAGTTATCATCCGGAGCAGCCATTTGTATCTTCAAGATAACACAGATAGAATTACTATGGTACATAACATAAGTACATGTGATAACACATATAGAATTACTAAATCCAATTAAATATAATAACACATAATATTTCATTAGGATAAACAATAATAAGGTATAGGCTTTGGAATTGAATCAAAAACACTTTCGATCCAAAAATATGGAAATAAGTACATGTATATATATACACATAGAATGATACAATATATTTTCTCTCTCTCTCAACACATAGAAATAAGTGCATATATCTATATCTCTAGATATGCATGTGATACACATAGAATGTCTCTCTAGATACAATTTTCTCTCTCTCTCAACACATGAAAATAAGTACATGTATATATACATATAGAAATAATTAAGTACATTTGTATACATATAGAATCTCTCTCTAGATATAATATATATAGAGAGATAGAATATATAATTACTAAATCCAATTAAATAAATCTAACATGAAATTAGATAAACTAGTTATAGATAATACATTTTAATCTAACATATATCAAAAACTATAATAAAAACTATCTAAAAAACTATCTAAATAAAATACTAATTAAAATTTAATACATTTAAATCTAATATATCAAAAACTATCTAAAAATAACTAAAAAACTAACAATAAACTACTAATTAAAATTTAATACATTTTAATCTAACATACAGTCGAGACTTTGTAAACAAAAATCTAAAAAACATGGCCGATCGAGAGCAGCAGATCAAGAGTTCGATGGAG
>NW_027096380.1:0-40000 GCF_019320115.1 Miscanthus floridulus | reverse complement strand
GGTTTCGTCGAAGCTTAAACGTGATTAACATGCATGAACCCGCGACATGTGACAATCTAGATTTAAATAATTCAGCCATTATGATCAAACTATCTGGTTGCAAAGGTATTGTGAAAAAGCAGTGATCGTTGAAACACGAATAAAACCACAAGAGAGAGAAGGCCGAACAATATCAATCTAGATTGGGCAGAAGTGTGTTACAAATATATATATATAAAATGTTCCATAATATGCAACACTGGATAACTTAATGAATCTATTTAGATTTGCCATATCTAAAAGAGCCGATAACTATCTTGCTTTCACTAAGCATATTGAGTAAACGCCTGCCGCACGGTATCTACTCATACACAAAGCATAAGCAAAGACTTCTTGATTGTCAAGCAAAGATCCGCCGCACGACCATTGAAAACAAACAAGACTACTTGCATCACGTTTAAATCCACCGCATGATACTAAACATGATAACAAGGTTGCCGGAACTTACGGAGGTCGACGGATCAATGATTCCTCTCGAAGAACTCGACGACACGACAAGAGGACTCGAAAGTTGGCACGGGGCCGGTTGTATTGATTTGGTTGTGAACCCTTATTACAATGGTTGAGGGTCAATATTTATACCCTAGACAAAACACGAGTCCTAGAGGACTACAATTTACAAAGGAACCTTTAAATAAACTTGGAAACTCATGATTCCTTACCCTAAACTTTTAGAGTCCTTTACTATTACAACTTTCACCTTTTCGATCGGCCTTGCCTGCCATCTTCTGTTTTTTCCGAATGGAGTCACCGCCTTCTGGAGTAACTGACCGCAATGCATTTAGCCGACCGCTTGCTTTGTTTGCCGAATACCCTTCTTCCCGCATGTGGGTCTACCTGTCATCTTCCAGAATCAACCAAAATCCAGTGTTAACACATGCCCCCTCAATTTCGGGATAAAAGTTGTTTTATTCTGAAATTGACCACAAGCTCTTTCATCCTCCTAGGTCATCACCGTTCAAAACCGCAGCCGCTGCCCAAAAATTCAAGCTTTCAACGCAACTTTGGACCTCCTTCAAATCTTCAATGGCGACCCAGGATAAAATCCCAGAGGTAAACTTTACTTATATTCGGCAACCTTCATTTTATTCTCCCGCTCCTCTTTTGATTTACTCCCCTCTGATTTCAATCATCTTCTAAAGGAATACAAGAGCCAGATTTTGATCCCCTATGCTGCCAACCCCGACTCCTATTTCCTCGGCCCAATGGGAAATCCTGACCCTTCTGAAATTATTGAGAAGGAAACCCAAAGAATTCCTTTCAAGTCTGGGATTACCTCGCCAAACCGATGGCCAAACACGTTCAAGAATTGGCCATTTCCCCCAATCACCGGATGGCGTAACTGGTATAGGAGAATGCTAGAGAAAAGCAGCAGCCACTGGGAAAGTCAGGACATCAGTCATTGTCTAGAGTTATCTTTAGCAGAGACACCCAGGAATGATTCCCTTTTGATAGCAGCTTCTCATTTTTGGTCTGACGCTATCAATGCCTTTATCTTTGGTCATGGTATTATGACCATCACTCTAGCCAACGTATTCATGATGATTGGCTTGAATGTGTCATTGCCAGTATATCCCTACAAGTACAAGAGCAAAAGTAATCAAAGGGCCGTCAGCTCTAGATGTGGATGGGTCAAACATATTCAGAACTACATGAATGCATCTGGCGCCGTTTCTAACAAAGAGTTGAAAGCCTTCATGAATATGTGGCTATGCAGATTCATCTTCTGTGGAAAATCCAATGAACCAACCCTGAATCACATGGTAATGGCTGAAGACTTAGCTGCAGATACTCAGATCCCACTAGGCAAATATCTCTTAGGGTCTGCTTATCATATGATGCATCAGATCACCCATCAGATGCGCTAAGGTAGAGAAATTTCTTGTGTGAATGGTCCCTGGTGGCTAATTCAAATGTGGCTCCAGCTATATATGCATCAGATAACCCCTGTGAGCCTCTTCAACCTAAGTTTTCCCTCAGTTAACTATGCTGAAGGCAGCACAGCAAAGGTTAAGGCTTGTCAGACTTATGGGGAAGCAGCATCATCTATAAGCATTGATATAGACATTGGTCATTTCTTCAAGCTATTTTTCAAGGGATTCGGCAATGTGCTCTGGTTTCCTTATAGAGAAAATGAAAATCTAACTTTGCCCTGCAAGTTTAGCTATGAAATCGGTTGTTCAGGCCAAGAATCCACGGAGATTTTCAACTCCTTTATCAAACCTTACACTCTGCCAGCCGAATTTCATCATGGGAGATTAGTACAATCCACCTATGAATTCTATTATCCAAACATGGTGGCCAGACAATTAGGATGTGGCCAACTGCCTCCAAAATTCCTCTTCTCAACAATCATAAAGTCAAGGGAAGTAATAACAGAAGGAATGGAAGCCAAGAAGGTCTTTGAATTAGGATGGGAATTGCCAATATACGAACCATCTCCATTTGGGCTAATAGATGTTGCTCATCCCTTCTTTGTTTCTTGGTGGCAAGAATGGCATGCTCATATCTTTAATATATCAGTTCATTCTTTATGCAAAAACTTGCAACCCGATTTTGCTTCTGACAGTGAGGTAATTTCATTATGCCCATCATTTCTTATTCTTGAATCCACTTCTTACTTTAACATCTGGTCATGCACAGGATCTTGAGTTTACTCCCCCAGCCAAAGCAATCCAGTACTATTCGGCTAGTCCTAAGCCTGCTCTGGGGTTTGATGCTCCAAACTTAAAGGAATTCATGAAAACTTCTGCAACTTTGGATTCAGCACCTCTAAAGGCACTCATGAGAACTCCTGCTACTTCAGCTGCTGCATCTTCGAGAGGAAAAAGCAAAAGGAAAACACCTGAAAGTTTTCTCTTACCCAAAAAACCAAGGACCAAGAAAGCCAGATTATCCCTTAAGGCATCCTTAAGGCATGAATCTTTTGTTTTCTTATCAGGTCAACCATCTCACTTAGCAGTAAGCCTGACTACCTCTATATTCATCACTTCATTGCAGCCACAAGTCGAAATTCCCACACTGGGCAATACCTCAGCGCCTGCAGAACCAACCCCTGAAGTTTCTACTGAAGATGAAGAAATTCATGATAGCGAAATTTCAGAGACTCATGAAGCTGAAGGTTCAAAGGCTCATAAACCTGATGAGACTATAGGTAACATTGTTCAACCAATTCTCCTTTTCTTTCTTTTTAATAACATCTATTCTCTTACGCTCATTATCATTTACTTCACTGAAAATAGATGAAATCTTAGATGAACTGGCAAGGGAAACCTCTCCTGATCAAGCTCCAAATGATGAGGACATCAACACCGACACGGGAATGGCTACTCCAACTGAACCAGCACAGGCGCCACCAGGACCCATCACTCGAGCTCGTGCACGTGAATTAAACTTCGTGATGATTTTGAAGAATGAAGGACCAGAAGTTTCCTAAGTGCATGCGCCATCTATGCTCATGATGAACCTGCCCAGAATAATGTCTAGGTGCTGCGCCACCTTTGTGTTTTTAGTTTTGTCAAGAAATAACCAGGAAGGTGCTGCACCATCTAAATCAGGAAAGGGAATCAATGAGATGGTGTGTGGCTGTTTGGGCGCCTATTCCTTGCCTTGTGGGCAGGCTGGGCGTCCTCCTTCCTCCCTCCTCCCCCTATTTAGCCAAGGGCTGCGCCCCCTCTTTGGCTCGGGTTTTGTTTTGCTTAAGTTAGCCATTGCTACTTCCGAAGCTTCGTCTTCGTGTAATTCAGAACCCCACCTTCGAGTAATATTCAGGGTTGCTCGCCTCAAATTCTTGCTTGTTCTTCGATTGCATGCAGGAATTGATCTTCGTGATCAGGTTGATCTCGCACCAGCAAGGTCAATAACCATCGGGAGTTGGTTCAGCGATTGCTAAGGCGCCACGGACTTGTTCGTCGTAGTCGGATCGCGAGGGTCGACACCCACCAAATCGTAGTTATCCTCCACTCACCGAAAGATCGGGTACTCCAGCTCTATCAAGTGGTATCAAATTTTAGGTTGCTCGGTGAGATCTATCCCTTTATTTGTAGTTTTGTTCATCGTCCTATCATCCACCAGAAAAGCCAACAAAAAAACGTTTCAGGTTAGAACCACTGTCCAAGACCTTTTGAGCCTTTGCATCTTTCATTCAGTTTACTGCTTTGTTGAGTTTTTGGTTGCATCGCTGTGTCGTGTTGCTGGTCTTGGCGTCTAGTCCATTAGAGTTTTGAGTTCCTGTCACGTATTAGTTCACATCTTTGCACTTGATCCTCCTTTTCCTTTGTCCTCCATGCTCCTGTAATCTTTCCCACGTCATAGACCCCCTTGTGCACGCCAATTTCCCACCTACAAAAGGAAAGTAATTTATTTCGGGTCTTGTTTTATCTCGGCAAGGACACAGGCATTAGCTGTTGCATCCGTAGTCCATTTGGGAAGTTTAGGTACAATTTGGAAAGCATATTTCGTGCCCTTTCCAACGGATACTCACTTGCCTTGCGATTCATTTTGGGCGTATCATAGGAGATCATGCGAGATCAGGCAGTCTGTGGCTACACGAAAGGAAAGAGTTCCTGATTTCCTTTTGTTTTCCTTTTTGAGTTGTGCAACGTGTTGGCAGTGTCATCAAACTGAAAAAGGCTAGAGGTGCATAAAACAAAAACAAGAGCCGCACCAAAAAAAAAACAAAAGGCAAAAGGTGCAAAAAGAGCCGCACACAAAAAAAACAACAAAAAAAAACAAGAGATGCCAAGGGTGTGTACTCGCTGTCTTTTACTCTTTGTTCTTGCAATTCTGTGTCTATCTTTGTGCGTGGGCTCACGTCTCTAGTATGGTCTAGCCTAGGACCAGCACAACACCAGCTTTGAGTGATTATTCAACTTTGCCTTTGCTGAATGCTTGTGCTACTCCTTGCTACAAATTGAAGCCTTCCCATAGCTCCACAAATTTTCTACAACGATCAAGCTCTGTGTCCTCTGGCAATCGCTCCATTCAATCTTTGGAAGGTTGTACCGCTGGTTGCAAGTCACCCCTGCGAGCTTGGTAAGAACGGGTAAGAGTTTGATAACAGCTTTAGTTTGAGTGCCTTGATCAGCACCACTTCCTATTAGCTTTAGGACACATACTTGTTTTCGTGTTCGTTGTTTTTCCACTAACAATGTCAGGGGAGCCAGCTGATTAGGACACCATGCCTCACTCCCCACGCACTAAAGGCATCATTCACCACTTTAATCGCAAGATGAACGAGCATGTGGAGGGCTTGGCAGAGGAGATTAGGATCGCCAACGAGCAAGTGGGTCAATTTCAGGACGCTCAAATGGCCACAAATGCTACGCTTGCGGAGATGCAGCAAGCACAAGCTGCCCACGCCACCAGCCTTGCCACGCTCCCTACACGCCTTGATGAGTTGGTACAACAACTTGCTGATCAACGTGCGGACTTTGATTATGGTGGTGATACCGAGATTGACGACCAGGACCGCCATGGAGGGCGCCACCGCAACCGCCGTGGTGAGCGTGTGGTACGTAATCGAAACGACTCATTTACTAAGATTAAGTTCACAATTCCTTCATTTAATGGCAAATATGATCCGGGTGCGTATCTTGATTGGGAACTTGCGGTAGATCAGAAATTTCATTGTCATGATGTTCCTGCACAATATCAAGTTAGGGCTGCTACTAGTGAGTTTACAGATTTCGCATCAATTTGGTGGCGTGAGCATCGCAGCAAACACCCTAATAACATTCCCACAACTTGGGAGCAATTAAAAACTGTCATGCGACACCGATTTGTTCCTTCCTATTATGCACGAGACTTGCTTAATAAAATGCAGCGTTTTCAGCAAGGAACCAAATCTGTAGAAGAGTATTATCAGGAGTTGCAAACCGGCATGATTCGTTGTGGTTTAGTTGAGACTAATGATGCTGCGATGGCACGATTTCGTGGTGGTTTGAACCGTGAAATTCAGGATATTCTTGATTATAAGCACTACGATGATATTACTACTTTGTTTGCATTTGCTTGCAAAGCTGAACGTGAAGTGCAGGGACGACGAGCAAGGACCCATTCTAACTCTTTTGCAGGTCGCACTACTTTGACCCATTCAACCCCTACGACGCCCTATACACCTAGTAGTACGTCACGTGACAAGGCAGCAGCTCCACCTCCAGCGCCCCCTTCAGTTAATAAGAGCGCCTCCTCTTCCACTAGCCGCACAAAGGACATTCAATGCCATCGTTGCAAAGGTTATGGGCATATGATACGGGACTGCCCCAACAAGCGTACGTTGATTATACGTGATGATGGTGAGTATTCTTCCGCTAGTGATTCCGATGAAACTATATATGCTATGCTTGCTGCTGACGTTTCAGGACATGTGGAAGAACACGTGGCTGCCACTGACGCCGACAAGTATGAGAGTCTTGTTGTGCAGCGAGTCCTCAGTACACAAGTTGCACAGCCTGAGCAGAACCAGCGCCACACTTTGTTCCACACCAAAGGCGTTGTGCAAGAACGATCCATTCGCATCATCATTGACGGCGGTAGTTGCAACAATTTGGCAAGTTCGGATCTGGTGGAGAAGTTGTCTCTCCAAACGCGTCCACATCCACATCCCTACCACATTCAATGGCTCAACCAGGGTGGCAAACTCAAGGTAACACGCTCGGTTCGTGTTCACTTCTCCATGGGTTCTTATTCTGATTATACTGATTGCGATGTTGTTCCTATGGAGGCATGTTCGTTGTTGCTTGGTAGGCCGTGGCAATATGATACTGATTGTTTACATCATGGTCGCACAAATCATTATTCATTACTGTTTAAGGGCAAGAAAATTATTCTTCATCCAATGACCCCTGAACAGATTGTGAAAGATGACATTGCTAGGGCTACTAAAGCATTAAAACAATGCCAACAACAACCAGCCACGTCTAAAGAAATTAAGCTACATGCTCCTGTTTTACTTGCTACGCGTGCTGATTTTGATGAACTACATGTTGATAAGATGCCTTGCTATGCGCTTGTATGTTCTCATGTGCTGGTTTCACTCGATGATGCACCATCTTTGGATATACCCCCTGCTGTTACTAAGCTTTTGCAGGACTTTGCCGATGTGTTTCCGAAGGACTTACCACCAGGTCTTCCTCCCATTCGTGGCATTGAGCACCAGATCGACCTCATCCCGGGCGCCCAGCTTCCAAACCGCGCCCCGTACCGTACCAATCCTGATGAGACAAAGGAGATTCAGCGCCAAGTCCAAGCACTACTTGATAAAGGCTACATTCGTGAGTCTCTTAGCCCTTGCTCTGTTCCTGTGCTACTTGTCCCAAAGAAAGATGGTACCTGACGCATGTGTGTAGATTGTCGAGCGATTAACAATATCACAATTCGTTATCGTTATCCTATACCTCGCCTTGATGATATGCTTGACGAGCTTAGCGGTGCTGTTATATTCTCCAAGGTAGATTTGCATAGCGGGTACCATCAGATTAGAATGAAACTTGGGGACGAATGGAAGACGGCTTTTAAAACAAAATTTGGCTTATATGAATGGTTAGTTATGCCGTTTGGACTGACTAATGCTCCCAGCACGTTTATGCGCTTAATGAATGAAGTTTTGAGGCCTTTCATAGGCTTGTTTGTGGTTGTTTATTTTGATGATATTCTGATTTACAGCAAGTCTAGGGAAGAGCATTTGGAACATTTGCATGCTATTTTTGATGCTTTGCGCGCTGCCCGCTTGTTTGGTAACTTGGACAAGTGCGACTTCTGCACACAACGTGTTTCGTTTCTTGGCTATGTTGTTACTCCACAGGGCATTGAGGTGGACAGCAGCAAGATTGACGCCATCCAGAGCTGGCCCACGCCAACAACAGTTACGCAGATTCGGAGTTTTCTTGGGCTTGCAGGTTTCTACCGACGGTTCGTGCGTGACTTCAGCTCCATTGCCGCCCCGTTGCATGAGCTCACCAAGAAGGGCGTTCCTTTCTCCTGGGGTGTGGCACAGGACGAGGCATTCACCATTCTAAAAGATAAGTTGACACATGCCCCCTTACTACAGCTACCTGATTTCAATAAGATGTTTGAACTTGAATGCGATGCTAGTGGTATTGGGTTAGGCGGTGTTTTGCTGCAAGCGGGCAAGCCAGTTGCTTACTTTAGCGAAAAATTAAGCGGTGCTAGTCTGAATTATTCCACTTATGATAAGGAGCTTTTCGCTTTGGTTCGCACACTTCAAACATGGCAGCACTATCTTTGGCCTCGTGAGTTTATAATTCATTCTGATCATGAGGCATTAAAACATATTCGTAGCCAAACTAATCTGAACCGTCGGCATGCTAAGTGGGTCGAATTCATAGAGTCTTTTCCTTACATCATCAAACACAAGAACGGGAAAGACAACATTATTGCTGATGCTTTGTCGCGTAGATACACCATGCTGTCCCAGTTAGACTTTAAAATTTTTGGTTTACAAACTGTGAAAGAACAATACGCCGATGATCCTGGCTTTAAGGACATCATGCTGCATTGCAAGGATGGTAAACCATGGGGTAAATTCCATGTAACCGATGGGTTTTTGTTCCGCGCTAACAAGCTATGTATTCCCGCAAGCTCGGTTCGTCTTTTGCTGTTGCAGGAAGCGCATGGTGGCGGCCTCATGGGACACTTTGGCGTTTACAAGACACAGGAGATTTTGGCCGCGCACTTCTTTTGGCCCCAGATGCGCCGCGACGTGGAGCGTTTTGTTGCACGCTGCACCACGTGCCAGAAAGCTAAGTCACACCTGAACAACCACGGTTTGTATATGCCGTTACCTGTCCCTACTTCTCCTTGGCTAGATATTTCTATGGATTTTGTTTTGGGCTTACCTCGAACTAAGAAGGGGAGGGATAGTATCTTTGTGGTTGTTGATCGATTCTCTAAAATGGCTCACTTCATACCATGTCATAAAACTGATGATGCTAGCAGCGTTGCTGAGTTGTTCTTTCGCGAGATTATTCGTTTACATGGTGTTCCAAATACAATAGTCTCAGATCGCGATGCTAAGTTCCTAAGTCATTTTTGGAGATCTCTTTGGAATAAACTAGGAACTAAATTGCTTTTCAGCACCACTTGTCACCCACAAACAGATGGGCAAACTGAGGTTGTGAACAGAACCTTATCTACCATGCTTAGGGCTGTGTTAGACAAGAATCTGAAACTTTGGGAGGATTGTTTGCCCCATGTCGAGTTTGCTTACAATCGTGCTACACATTCCTCCACGAAAATGTGCCCTTTTCAGGTTGTCTATGGTTACATTCCACGGGCGCCAATTGACTTGCTGTCCTTTAACCCTTTGGACGCCCCACATGTCGATGCTATTGCACGTGTTCAACAAATGTTGGACATCCATGAGCAAACACAGCAGAACATTGCGCACACTAATGCTAAAAATCAGGCTGTTGGTAGTAAAGGACGTAAACTTGTTACTTTTGAACCTGGTGACTTGGTTTGGTTGCATTTGCGCAAGGATCGCTTTCCTAGTTTGCGCAGGTCTAAGCTGATGCCCCGTGCTGCTGGTCCCTTCAAGGTGTTAAAGAAAATCAATGATAATGCTTATATACTTGACCTGCCTGCAGACTATGGTGTTTCCTCTAGTTTTAATGTTGCAGATTTGAAACCATATGCGGGCGAGGGTGAGGAGATGCCGTCGAGGACGACTTCGATTCAAGAAGGGGAGGATGATGAGGACATCAACACCGACACGAGAATGGCTACTCCAACTGAACCAGCACAGGCGCCACCAGGACCCATCACTCGAGCTCGTGCACGTGAATTAAACTTCGTGATGATTTTGAAGAATGAAGGACCAGAAGTTTCCTAAGTGCATGCGCCATCTATGCTCATGATGAACCTGCCCAGAATAATGTCTAGGTGCTGCGCCACCTTTGTGTTTTTAGTTTTGTCAAGAAATAACCAGGAAGGTGCTGCACCATCTAAATCAGGAAAGGGAATCAATGAGATGGTGTGTGGCTGTTTGGGCGCCTATTCCTTGCCTTGTGGGCAGGCTGGGCGTCCTCCTTCCTCCCTCCTCCCCCTATTTAGCCAAGGGCTGCGCCCCCTCTTTGGCTCGGGTTTTGTTTTGCTTAAGTTAGCCATTGCTACTTCCGAAGCTTCGTCTTCGTGTAATTCAGAACCCCACCTTCGAGTAATATTCAGGGTTGCTCGCCTCAAATTCTTGCTTGTTCTTCGATTGCATGCAGGAATTGATCTTCGTGATCAGGTTGATCTCGCACCAGCAAGGTCAATAACCATCGGGAGTTGGTTCAGCGATTGCTAAGGCGCCACAGACTTGTTCGTCGTAGTCGGATCGCGAGGGTCGACACCCACCAAATCGTAGTTATCCTCCACTCACCGAAAGATCGGGTACTCCAGCTCTATCACCAAACCTATCCCCTCTGAATCTTCAGCCAAGTTCCCCAGCAAGCTAGGGTATAACCCATCCCGATGATCAACCAGCTCAGCAGGTAATTCCTTGTTTTACACTATATTTTAGCAAAATTACCCAGTCGGCTAACACCTTCTTTCTTTTCTTTTCTTTAGAAGAACATCACTAAACCGACCACCAGTTACTCCTTCTCTATTGAGGACTACATCATTGAGAAAGGTGAAGAAATTACTTCCCATCAAACCTTATCGCTGGAAAATCAGGCCCGGCTAAAAGAGGTGATCATTCTGCTAAACAAGGATACCATCAGTCTAGTTCAGGATGCAGACCAGATAAAAGACCTCCTTGAACTCATTGATCAAGATATCCCCTCTGCTCTCAAGGCCCCCCTAGAATCTGCAGCCCATCTTGATGACCATTTTGCTATGGTGAGAAGGGCAACCAAAAATATATCTTCGAGGACCGCTCTCTAGAAGGATAGATCTCTGAAAAAGCTGGAGATTAAAGATCTTCACTCTCATATCCAGACTACGAGAAATTCCTTGGCAACCTTGGAGCCTGAACTGAAAACCATGGAGGATGAAAAAAGCAGACTAGAAGCTCAACTAGCCGAACTGAATGCCAAAATTCAGTCTCACAGGGCCCATATAACTAACTTGCCGAAGAACATAGAAGCAGCTTCACTAAAGATAGCTTCGACCATCAAAGAAGATTAGCAGATCAAAACTAAGTTATCCAGCATCCAGAGTTCTGAAGATGAAGATCAAAAAGTGCTAGATAACGTTAGCCGAATCAGGACTGAAGCCATAGAGGCAATCAATCATCTTCTGAACCAGTAGACATTGGGTTTGTAATAAACTTAAGTGTGATATCTTCTTTCCCTTGATTAACCAGCTTTATGTTCACTTATTTTTATTCATTCGAAAGCAATCGACCCCTTTCCCTTAAATTACTCGATTAGAATGTAGCCGATTGTCTCCATTCTTCCGATAGCCGAACGAATCCAATTCAAATATTGTGAGGGTATAACCGAACAATGTCGGCTCCAACAAACCAGGGAGATATTCAAGCGATGTTCGACTTAACCCATGCCTGGCCCAGCCCAGCAACGGCCCAGCCGAAAGGGAAAAAACCTACTCCGCCGTTCGGGATTCTTGCCCCACAACCCCGTGGAATTTGCCACGATCCTTCGCTTCGGCTTATAAATAGACCTTTCCGTTAGCCTTCATCGCTATCTTCGCCTTAGCGTTCTCACATCCGTCTCCTCCACTTCCTTCGTTCGATTCATTCCAGAAGAAAACCCTAACCTCCATCAAAGCAAATGACGAACAGTGGCAACCGTGGCAAGCGTCCTGCCGATGGAGAGGCTGAAGGAAGCAGAGCATCGCGCTGCCGGCGTCGTGGGTATGATTCGGCTCTTTTCCCCCTTTGCAATTTCCTTGTTCATCTCTTAATTTCGATTTTTCCTTCCTCATTCATCAGGATAAGGGTCATCAGCTCCAGTCAATACCATCTCCTTCCTCCGGTGATGGCAGCTCAACCGGGAACTCCATCATCCGGCTCCTCCGGGTCTTCCAGCTCTTCAAGCTCTTACCATTCCAATCCTTGGGGTTCGGCAGAACCAGCAGATGCACACCATCCATACTCTCACGCGGAGGCGCTCAAGTTTCGCCAGGAGAGGGACGAAGCCCGGGAGGAGCTAGGCGACGTCTCCAAGAAGTTCGGCATCGACCAAGCCGAATGGGAGGACCAGCGGAAGCAATTCTGCGACGCCATCACCGGTTTGATATCTTCATTTAGTTTTATCATCCTGACTTCCTTTGCTTGCTGACCCATTTCTTCTTTTCTGCCCAGCTCTTTCCGCGGAGAATGACCGCTTGAAGACAGTGGCGAACAAGATTGCCGATAAGGTGATTGCTCAGGGGGAGACATCCGAGGCATGCCTTGATGCTGTGGACGGCCGCATTGATCAGGCCATCATCCAAGGTGTGCACCTCGGTGCTTCTCTCGGGCTGGCGGCAATGACCTCCCAAACCAACGAGGACTACTCCTCCCAGCCAGTTGGCTTCGTTGGAGGACGCCCGGACGAAGTCGATGACATCGATGAGCGTTTGGAGGCCTACGACGATCATGCTGCTGCCCTTGCCGAAATCACAAACCCCCAATCTGTCCTCAACAACTTATTTGAGGAGTAGTTTGTATTAGGATGAACTTTTATAAATAATCTCGTCCTTTAGAATAATATTTACTTCTTTGACTCTTTTCGGTAAAATTCCACTTGCGACTGTCAGAAAAATGCTGAAAACAACCCAGTTTTGGATAAACATTCTTGTGCTAGAGGCGATGCAAACTGCATCGGCTATTTTGTGCTAAAGGCGATATGAACGATATCGGCTATTCTCAGTCTTGTATCCGATCTTTAGGCTAAAGGCGATTTTCTCTTTGTCGGTTTTTCTGATTTACATTCATGAACCAACCTCAACACTGGGGTAGTATTTCTTAAGAAATCTTCCATTGATAGCTCTGGTAAACCCCTCCCCAAATAAAGTCTTCAATATGTATGCATTGCCAGGTACACATTCTACTATTTAGAAAGGACCTTCCCAATTTGGAGACCATTTGCCGAACGCTCTATCCTTTGTTCTGACTGGCAATATAGTTTTCCAAACCAAATCTCCTTCTGCGAATTGCTTCAGCCTAACCCTTTTGTTATAATACCTGGCAACGCGTATTTTATTTTTCTCAATATTTTCCAATGCCTTGAGACGAATCAAATGTAAATCTTCCAATTCATCCATCATCAGATTCTTATAATCTTCATCTGCCAATTCTTTCTGTAACACAACTCGCCTTGAATCTGACCGTAATTCCCATGGTAGTATGGCATGATGCCCATAAACCAGTTCATAGGGAGACGTTTGAGTAGATCCATGACAAGCCATTCGGTAAGCCCACAGTGCTTCACTAAGAACCAAGTGCCATCTCCTTGGTTTTTCATCAATCTTTTTCTGAATGATTTTAATCATAATCTTATTTGATGCTTCTGCTTGACCATTAGCTTGTGCATAATAAGGAGAAGAATTATACAACTTAATCCCCATACTTTCGGCAAAGTCACAGAATTCTGAAGAAGTAAACTGAGTTCCTTGATCAGTTGTTATAGTCTGAGGAATCCCGAATCTGTGAACTATATGCTCCTTAACAAAACTGATCATATTCTCTGACGTTACCTTCTTCAAAGGGATAGCTTCTACCCACTTGGTGAAATAATCCATGGCCAAGAGTACAAATTTGTGTCCCTTACTAGAAGGAGGATTGATCTGACCAATTAAATCTATACCCCATCCTCTGAACGGCCAAGGCTTGATTATAGGATTCATAGCAGACGCTGGAACTTTTTGAATATTGCCGAATTTTTGACAATTGTGACACCCTTTGTAATATTCAAAACAATCTTCCAACATAGTTGGCCAAAAATAACCAGTTCTCCTAATTATCCACTTCATCCGATAAGCTGACTGATGTGCACCACACAATCCTTCGTGAACCTCATACATCACTTTCTTGGCCTCTTCTTGACTTAAACATTTGAGCAATACTCCATCGATGGACTTGTAATATAACTGATCATCAAGAAACACAAATTTGAGAGCTTTGTACCTGAGTTTTCGGGAAACCTTTTGAGATGGATTTTTCAGATAATTGGTAACTTCGCATCTCCAATCACCATCTACTGGATCAGTATTTAAAACATCTTCCTCCATAGCAAAAACTTCCCGACTCTCTCGATATCCAGAAGCAGCTTGAGCTAACTTATTTGCTTCTTCATTGTACTCTCTAGGGATATGATGCAAGGTCACCATTAGAAAATTCCTCAAAAGTTCTCTGCACTCTTCATAATATTCTCTTAACACATTGTTCTTGCATTCATACTGATCATTTAGTTGATTAATCACCAACTCAGAATCCCCAAAGATTTCAACAGCAACGGCCTTTACTTCTATAAGAAGCTGAAACCCTCTAAGCAATGCTTCATACTCTGCCTGGTTGTTAGTAACATGAAATTCAATAGGAACTGCATACTCAAAAGCTTTTCCTCGTGGGGAAATCAAAAGAATACCAGCACCACCACCTTTGCTACAAGATGATCCATCGAAGAACAAGGCCCAAGGCACAATGCTTATCGCCTCAACAGAAAGATCCCGATGTTGGGTAATAAAATCGGCAATAACTTGACCCTTTACCGCCTTTGCCGATTCATATCTTAAATTAAATTCCGACAACGCTAAAATCCATTTGCCAATTCTTCCATTCAAAATCGGCATTGATAGCATATGTTTGATTACATCAAAACTAGAAACCACCACGCATTCGGAATTCAACAAATAGTGCCGAGATTTGGTACATGAGTAATATACACATAAGCAAAGTTTTTCTGCAGCCGAATACCTTGTTTCCGGGTCTAACAGCTTTCGGCTAAGATAAGCTATGACTCTTTCTTTTCCTTCAAACTCTTGCATAAGGGCCGATCCTATCGTTAGGCTATCGGCCGCCACATACAACTTAAAAGGCTTGTCAAGTTGTGGAGGTACCAGCACAGGTGGTGCCTTCATATATTGCTTGATCTCATCAAAAGCCTTTTGTTGTATGTCACCCCATACAAATCTTTGATCCTTCTTGAGCTTCAATAAAGGAGAAAAGGGTAAAACTCTCTCTGATAGATTGGATATGAATCTTCTTACAAAGTTGATTTTGCCTAACAATGATTGTAATTCCGTGAGATTAGTTGGCGGCACAACTTTGTCTATTGCTTCCATGCTCTTTTTCCCAACTTCAATTCCTCCTTTATGAACTAAAAATCCCAAAAACTCACCAGCCGAAACTCCAAAGGCACATTTGTTTGGATTCATCTTCAAGCCATGCTTTCTTGTGCACTCCAGAGTCTTTCTTAAATTGGCTAAATGTCTTTCATGATCTCTAGATTTGACTACTACATCATCGATGTAGATTTCTACAATCTTGCCGATCAGCTCGTGAAAAATATAATTCATAGCTCTTTGATAAGTTGCACCGGCATTCTTTAACCCAAACGTCATGACTATCCATTCGAACAAACCAATATGACCAGGACATCTGAAAGCTGTTTTCAAAATATCTTCTATTGCCATAAAAATTTGGTTATAGCCAGCATTACCATCCATAAAACTAATGACTTCATAACCTGCTGCTGCATCTACCAGCAAATCGGCAACTGGCATTGGGTAACCATCCATAGGAGTAGCCTTATTAAGATTTCTGAAATCTATGCAAACTCTCATTTTTCCATTTTTCTTGTATACTGGTACTATATTTGAAATCCACTCTGCATACTTGCATGGCCGAATGAAGTTTGCTTCTATTAACTTTTCAACCTCTTTCTTCACATCGGCCAATACTTCCTCTTTGTATATCTTCCTTGGAGGTTGTTTATAAGGACGAAATCCAGGTTTAATGGGTAATCGATGCTCAACAATGGAACGATCCAATCCAGGCATTTCCGTGTAATCCCAAGCAAAA
The DNA here is from genome assembly GCF_019320115.1 of Miscanthus floridulus. Lineage (NCBI taxonomy): Eukaryota > Viridiplantae > Streptophyta > Magnoliopsida > Poales > Poaceae > Miscanthus > Miscanthus floridulus. The sequence goes on along the minus strand of NW_027096380.1, from coordinate 23,988 downwards.
CAATCTTTAAACTCTTTCAACAAATCTATCAACTTTGATTTATATTCTGGGTCTAACTTTGCACTAATATACATCGGCCTTGGCTTAGATCCATCACCAACATTAATTTCTTCCAATTTATCAGCCGACATAAAACCATGTCCCAACTTTCCTTTGTTGCCATCGACGGGATTTCCCATTAAAAATTGCTATGAGAGCCGACTGCTTGGATCGGCCGTTGGCCTTCGCTGAAAACATTTACAGGACCTTCTTTCCACACCTTTCCAGAGAAACAATCGATGCCCTCATACTCCCAATAGGTAGATTCTGTGGCAGCAACACTCACCGAATTATCAGCATGTACAACTTCAACATCATCTCCAATCCATTGAATGAGAATTTGATGCATAGTTGAAGGAATGCAACAATTAGCATGGATCCAATCTCTGCCCAAAAGTAGACTATATGCCCCCTTGCCATCAATGACAAAAAAGGTGGTAATCAGAGTTTTTGACCCAATAGTCAACTCGACATGGATAGCACCTCGGGTATCAGAAGGATTGCCAGCAAAATCCCTAAGCACCATGTCAGTTTCCAACAATTCTTCATTAGTCATCCCAAGTTTCCTGAAGGTAGTATAAGGCATGATATTGATAGCAGCCCCTCCATCAACAAACATCTTGGTCAAAGGCTTGCCATTGACATATCCTTTTAAATAGAGTGGTCTCAAGTGACGATTCTTGATTGGTTTGTCAAAAATAGCTTGCTGTGTTAATACAAGCTGAGCCATCAAATCCTGACATTCACTTTCATCAAAATCATAGTACACCTCTTCTTGGACATCTTGACTTTCGGGAGCTATAAACTCTGATGGGAGGAAGAAAGCCATGCAAGCATTAGCCGAAGGACCACATCCATTAGGCTTCTTTTTAGGACGCCATATTTGCTTTGTTTCGGTAACTTCCAGTTCCAACTCCATATTCCTCAACCGTTGCACTCTTCTTTTCTGACTTTTCCTCAGGCCTGGAGGACACCACTGTCCTTTTTGCCATACGCATTTATAGAAGTCAGCTTCTTCATCATGCACTCTATCATGAATCCAACCTGAACCTGCAACTCTTTTCCTTTGCTGATTCTCAAAGCCACCTATTTTTAAGCGCCGATCATCTTCAGGAACCTTCGTTCCAAGTCTTTCATAGACGGGACGGCAGTTGACTCGAGATTGCCTATACTCGGAGTACTGAGCACTACACTCCGGACAATTATTTCTTGCAGGCAACCTCAAACCTTCATTCCAACAATGCCTAAAGAACGAACAACCCCAATGAGACTGCTCCTGTTCTGTCATGTATTCTTCTTGCTCCCTTCGGTATACTTCTTCCTCATACCTCCGGCATTCTTCCATAAACCATTGTTTCTTACGGTATTCCTTCTCTTGTTCCCTCTGCCACTTGTTTAGCAAAATACGTGATGTAACTCTAGGTTTGGAAGTTTGACCTTTCTCGGTTCGGCTACTCTGAAACTGAACTCGTTGCTGCAGCTCTTTACTGGTGACTTGCCGATCTGGGTCAACAGCACCACTCTCCTTTGCTCTATCAGAAGTCAACACTTTCACCTTGCCTTTACCTTTGAGATCATTGGCAGAGACCATATTCACAGAGAAAGAAATCATATTTTGTGGAAAAGGCTGATCATCAATTTTCATTTTGCCATCAAACCTCAAGTGTCCCTCTTGGATAGCTTTCTGGATTCGTATTCTAAACACTCGGCAATCATTGATAGAGTGAGAATTAGTGTTATGAAAGCCACAATACTTTTTGTCTTTCACTCCTTCAGGACGTAACATAGGATGTCCTTCTGGCAACTTGATGCGTCCTTCCTTTATCAACAATGCAAAAAGTCTGTCTGCTTTAGTAACATCAAAATCATAGGTTCCTTTTGTTGTTTCAACCAGCGTTGACTAACTTGGGTGGGTTCCTTTGCCCAATTTAACTCAGCTGCAGCTATCTCATCCTCATCAATATATTCAGTCGCTTCATCCAGAAAACCTTGATACACCTCATTAGTGGCATTGTTTTTCTGAAAGCGATTATCTCTCCTGAATCCTTGGGCTTGATTACTCATAGCTGCTAAACGCTGTGCAAGTTGGCCAAGATCATCAAACTCTAAACCGAACAACTTCTCCCTGATATTCGGCAACATTCCTGCTATAGCTATTCCAGGTAGTTGATCATCTGGTAAATTTAGAGAATAACACATATTCTTGGTCTCCCTAAATCTGCGAAGATACTCCAATGGTGTCTCATTTGTTCTCATCATCAGACTCATGAGATCAACCAACTTCTTCTCATTAGTACCCGTATAGAAATATGAATGAAACTTCTGCTCTAGTTCTGCCCACGTACCAATGGAATGAGCTGGTAGAGACATGAACCATGTGAAAGCTGGTCCTGTAAGAGACAAAGGAAAATATCGAATTCTCCAAGCTTCATCTGAAGCAGCTTCTCCAAGTTGCATTAAGTACCGACTGACGTGCTCTATGGTACTAGTATCATCTTGACCAGAAAACTTGGTCAAATCTGTTGGAGGCTTCACCCTTGGAGGCAACGCCACTCTGTTGTACCATTCTGGATAAGGAGACTTGTATGAATAGGATTGATTCTTTGGCTTCAGGCCGAACTGATTTTGCATCATATCAGCCATCCTGTGCATCAAAACATCAATGCCTGGATCCTGATTTCCTTGTACTTGCACTCCAGAAGGCAATCCTGAAACACTTCTATACCCTGGATTTGGCACAGCATTGATAGCACTGTAATCAGTAAATTCTTGATACCCATCTCCATACATATTCTTCTGCAATCTATTTGATGCTGGAGAAACTCTATAAGCTGAAGGTGGCACTTCTCCTGTGGTACCAAATGTCACCTGGCCATAGCTGGGATGTGATTGCTTTTCAGCGTGAGTTAATCCACCTATATTTGAAGGCGACGCTACTTCTTTTCCAACAGGCTTCTCTTGATGCTTTGGAACATTGAAAAGCGTCGGCCCACAGAGTGGTCCAACATTTTCTTCGAAATATTTATCAACCATTGGACCAAAAGTACTGATCATGATTGCCCGAAAGGTATTCAGAAAAGCTGTGTGATGATTTGTCATGGTTTCTCCCATAGCTTTATAAACCAGGGCTACCATCTTCTGAGCATCCTCCTCTTCAGTGTAATCAGTTTGATGCGGAAGAAGAACCCTTGGCATTGATTGCTTTTGAAATACTTTATTGCTCTTGTTTTTGGAAAAAGACATCAAGCATTTCCGTTGGTATTGCTCACATGCTTGTAGCACTAAATCCTTGTAATTATCTGGCAATTCTGCCATGCTTACATCCAGAACATGATCATTGTTGATCTCAGATGCCATGTTGAACTAGCAGATGGTCCCACCGGGCGTGCCAAAAAGTGTGTTGACACAAAATGTGACGCACTGTGCCTCACACACAGCAAGCCAGAAAGCGTAGCTTCAATCGGGTTCCCGGGTGTTTCGTTATCCGGAAGCGTGCCAGTCAGTTTGACCTGAAAACTAACAAAGGATAAAACAATTAAATGTCAAACCGGAACATGTTGGGTAATACCAGACAGTTCCACATATACGGCCCTGAAGCCACTTACAACGACATACAGCTATAGAGAGCTGTCTGCCAATGAGTTCATAAACCGTTTCGGCTAATCGTAAGATGAATGCACGTGGAAACCTGAACGTCTAATATACATGCATGGGGAGACATATTCGAACCAGTGAAATTAATTATGAGTTAACGCATAACCAAGCTCGGCAGTCCAGCCGAGTTGGGGTCCATGAAGAAGGAACGTGCAAATAAAAACGATTAAACCAATCTAAAACCTGCATCTGCCGCACGACACCTGGTTTCGTCGAAGCTTAAACATGATTAACATGCATGAACCCGCGACATGTGACAATCTAGATTTAAATAATTCAGCCATTATGATCAAACTATCTGGTTGCAAAGGTATTGTGAAAAAGCAGTGATCGTTGAAACACGAATAAAACCACAAGAGAGAGAAGGCCGAACAATATCAATCTAGATTGGGCAGAAGTGTGTTACAAATATATATATATAAAATGTTCCATAATATGCAACACTGGATAACTTAATGAATCTATTTAGATTTGCCATATCTAAAAGAGCCGATAACTATCTTGCTTTCACTAAGCATATTGAGTAAACGCCTGCCGCACGGTATCTACTCATACACAAAGCATAAGCAAAGACTTCTTGATTGTCAAGCAAAGATCCGCCGCACGACCATTGAAAACAAACAAGACTACTTGCATCACGTTTAAATCCACCGCATGATACTAAACATGATAACAAGGTTGCCGGAACTTACGGAGGTCGACGGATCGATGATTCCTCTCGAAGAACTCGACGACACGACAAGAGGACTCGAAAGTTGGCACGGGGCCGGTTGTATTGATTTGGTTGTGAACCCTTATTACAATGGTCGAGGGTCAATATTTATACCCTAGACAAAACACGAGTCCTAGAGGACTACGATTTACAAAGGAACCTTTAAATAAACTTGGAAACTCATGATTCCTTACCCTAAACTTTTAGAGTCCTTTACTATTACAACTTTCACCTTTTCGATCGGCCTTGCCTGCCATCTTCTGTTTTTCCCGAATGGAGTCACCGCCTTCTGGAGTAACCGACCGCAATGCATTTAGCCGACCGCTTGCTTTGTTTGCCGAATACCCTTCTTCCCGCATGTGGGTCTACCTGTCATCTTCCAGAATCGACCAAAATCTAGTGTTAACAAGAGGACGGCCTCAGAACCATAGACCATGAAGAAGGGTGTGTAGGCAATGGCTCGACTGGGGGTTGTCCTCAGACTCCAGAGTACTAAAGGAAGTTCGGCAACCCAGCGTATGCCAAATTTGTTCAACCGATTGAAGATCCTAGGCTTGAGCCCTGTAGAACCATGCCGTTGGCATGTTCTACTTGCCTGTTCATCTGGGGGTGTGCTACGGAGGCCCAGTCGACGTGGATGCGATGTTCATCACAAAATTGGAGGAACTTCTTGCCAGTGAACCACGTGTCATTGTCCGTGATGATGGAGTTTGGGACTCTGAAGCGATGGATGATATCGAGGAAGAACAGCATGGCCTGCTCAGATTTGATCGTGGAAATCGGTCAAGCTTCTATCCATTTTGTAAACTTATCTATGGTGACAAGCAAGTGGTGTAGCCTCCGGGCACCTTTTTGAGTGGTCCAACCAGATTGAGTCCCCAGACTATGAACGACCAGGTGATGAGGATCATCTAGAGTGCTTGGGCTAGTAGGTGAGTCTACCGAGCGTAGTACTGGCACCCTTCATAGGTGTGTACGATTTGCTCGGCATTAGTTACCATGGTAGGCTAGTAGAAGCCCTATCGGAACGCGTTTTCAACCAAGGTTCTGGGCACGGCATGGTGACCACAGACCCCACCGTGGATATCGCTCAGCAAATGCTTCCCCTATTCAAAGGGGATGCAGCGCTGCAGGATCCTGGTGTGGCTTCAGCTATAGAGTTCGCCCTCCACAAGAACAAAGGACTTGGCATGATGTGTGAGCCATTGAGCCTTTGTCTTGTCCATTGGTAGTGCGTCACAGAGGAGGTAGTCGAGGTAGAGCGTCCTCTAGTTGACCAGAGGGTCAGGCTCTATCACTGGGTCCTCTTTGAGCTCCATAACTTTGGGGTTGGATGTAGCCGACGGTTGGTCAGCCCCTAGGCCTTGGTTGGATGGACCATCACTGCCTTGTTCTAACCCCTCATAGTGAACCGAGGGCTTGTGCTGGTTGCTGGCAAAGATGCCCATTAGCACTGGCACTTGGCCAGATGCTGCTTTCGCAAGCGCATTGGCTGCCTCATTGAGGTGCCTTGGGATTTGATTGAGCTTGAGGCCATTGAACTTGTCCTCCAACCGGCGGACTTCTCGATAGTATGCGGCCATCTTGGTGTCATGGTAGCTCAACTCCTTCATGACTTGGTCGACGACTAGCTGGGAATCTCCTAAAACATCGAGGCATCGGATGCCCAATTTGATGGCAATGCATATGCCATTGATGAGCGCCTCATATTCGGCCACATTATTGGACGAGGGGACATGGAGGCAGACCATGTACCTCATGCATGCCCCAAGGGGCGACACGAAGACCAGCCCTGCATCAGCGACCTTCTTTATTAGCGACCCATCGAAGTACATCGTTTAGTACTCTTGATCGACGACCGCTGGTGGCATTTGGACCTCGGTCCACTCCACGATGAAATTAGCTAACACCTAGGACTTCATGGCTGTCCATGAGGCATACACAATGCCCTGACCCATTAGCTCGAGTGACCATTTGGCGGTTCTTCCCGTGGCATCTTGGTTTAGGATTACCTCACTGAGGGGGAAGGACGTCACGACTATCACTAGATGTGACTCAAAGTAGTGGCGTAGCTTCCTCTTGGTGATGAGGATGGCATACAAAAGCTTCTAGATTTGGGGGTAGCGGGTCCTTGATTCAGATAGGACCTCGCTGATGAAGTACACAAGGCGCTGTACTTTGAGGGCGTGCCCCTCTTCTCCCCGATCCACTACCAGGGCGGCACTAACCACTTGTGTGGTGGCTGCAATGTAGAGCAGAAGGGGTTCTCCATCGGTAGGAGGAACTAGGATCAAGGCCTTACTCAGAAGTAGTTTGACCATGTCGAGTGCCTCCTAGGCCTTAGATGTCCATTCGAAGTGGTCAGCCTTCTTTAGAAGTCGATAAAGGGGGAGACCTCATTCACCGAGGTTCGAGATGAAGAGGCTGAGTGTGGCGAGGCACCCTGTAACTCACTATACTCCCTTTATGTTCTAAATTGGTCCCATCCTCATGATGGCTAAGATCTTCTCTGGGTTGGCTTTGATGCCACTCTTGGAGATGATGAAACCAAGCAGCATGCCCCTCAGGACCCCGAAAACACACTTCTTGGGATTGAGTTTGATGCCGTTTGCTTAGAGTTTTGAAAAGGTCTATTCAAGATCGGCTATGAGGTGGTCAGCCTATTTGGACTTGACCACGATGTCATCAACATAGGCCTCAACGGTCCACCCGATGAGGTCCCCGAAACACTTGAGCATACAATGTTGGTATGTGGCCCCAACGTTCTTCAGACCGAATGGCATCATGACATAGCAGAACAATCCAAAGGGGGTGATGAAAGATGTCATGAGCTGGTCGGACTCTTTCATCACGATTTGATGATACCCAGAGTACGCATCAAGGAAGCAGAGGGTTTCGCACCCCGAGGTGGAGTCAGCTATTTGGTCTAAGCACGGCAAAGGAAACAAATCCTTTAGGTATGCTTTTGTTGAGACCTGTGTAGTCAACACACATCCTCCATTTCCCACTCTTCTTTCACACAAGAATGGGATTGGCTAACCACTCTAGGTGGTACACTTCCCTGATGAATCTAGCCGCCAGAAGCTTTGTGATCTCCTCGCTGATGGTCCTATGTTTCCCCTTGTTGAAGCGACATAGGCGTTGTTTCATGGGCTTGGAGCCTAGATAGATCTTCAAGGTGTGCTCGATGAATTCCCTTAGAATGCCTATCATATCCAATGGTTTCCATGCAAAGATGTCTCTATTGGCACAGAGGAAGCTGACTAGCGTGCTTTCCTATTCATAGGAAAGCATAGTACCAATGCACACCATTTTGCCCTCGGTGCTCCTAGGGTCTACGAGGACCTCCTTGGAGCCCTCCACTAGCTCAAAAGACTCGGTCGACCACTTGGGGTCAGGTGCTTCTTCGGCAACCTCCTTCCTAAGAGCCACAAGCTCTACAGAGACGATGATTGCTACGGCGTGATCGCAACACTCAACCTCGCACTCATAGGCGTGCTAAAAGGAGGTACCAATGGTGATGATCCCCCTAGGCCTGACATCTTTAGTTTGAGGTAGGTGTAGTTGGGGATGACCATGAACTTCATGTAGCATGGTCGTCCTAGGATGGCATGGTAGGTTTTGTGAAACCCAACCACTTCAAAGGTGAGGGTCTCCATCCTATAGCTAGATGGAGCCCAAAGGTGATGGGCAGATCGAGCTACCCAAGTGGCAAGGCCTGCTTTCTAGGCACAACACCATGGAAAGGTGCTCCAATTAGCCGGATGCATGCTCGGTCGATGCCCATGGCATCGAGCATCTCGGCGTGCAGGATGTTGATGTTGCTGCCCCCATCCATCAGTACCTTGGTGAGGCGCTTTGTACCAACGATTGGGTTGACCACAAGCAGATATCTTCCTGGTTGCGGAACACTCTCTGGGTGATCAGTCCAGTCGAAGGTTATGACAGACTCTGACCACCGGAGGAAGGCAGGTGTGGCTGATTATGTCGCATAGACCTCACGGTGTGCGATCTTCTAGCGGTGCTTAGAGTCATAGGCCTCCGATCCTCTAAAGATCATGAGGTGGCCATCTGGTGTTGGAAAACCGTTGTCCTTCCCCTTGGCGTCATCTGTGGTAGGGTTAGGGTCCTTCCTGTGCTCCCCTTTGTTGGAGCCTCTAGACAAGAATCGCTTCATGATGGCGTAGTCCTTGTATAGATGCTTGATAGGGAAGGCATGGTTTGGGCATGGTTCCTCGAGTAGTTTTTTGAAGTGGTTTGGAGTGCCCTTCAAGGGCTTTTGACCACCCCTATAGTCAGCAGCGGCCATGAGAGAGCCCTCGTGCTGTTGCTTCTTGTTCTTCTTTTTGGCGGGACAGTTTGAGGCACCTTAGCCAGCATCCTCGTCCTGCCTCACCTTGCCATTAAGGCAATCAAAGATTGTTCTGACCATTTCTTCGCTTGAGGCATGGCTGGTGGTGATGTCAAGGAGTTCCTTGGTGGTTTGTGGACCCTTGCATCCTAGCTTGTGAACTAGAGACTCAAAGGTGGTCCTGGATAGAAAGCCTCCTATAACGTCAGCATCGTCAACGTTAGGCAGCTCATTGCACTACCAAAAGAAGAGTTGGATGTACCCATGGAGGGTTTCTCTTGCCTTCTAACGGTAGTTCTTGAGGTCCCATGGGTTCCTAGGGTGCTTGTATGTGTCCTAGAAATTTCCCACGAAGATCTCCTTTAGGTCCGCCTAACCTTGGATTTTGTTGGACGGCAGGTGTTTCAACCATGTTCGTGCCGAATCGGCCAAGAACAATGGAAGGTTGCGGATAATGAAAGCATCATTATCTGCACCATCGGCTTGGTAGGCAAGCCGATAATCCTTGAGCCATAGTCTAGGGTTCATTTCCCTAGAGTACTTTGGAATGTTGGTTGGTGGTCGGTACCTTAGCGGGAAGGCAGCATTGAGGATGTGTCGATCGAAGGCCTAAGGCCCTAGCAGGCTAGGCCACAAGCTTCAGTCCTCGTCACTGTCGTAGCGTCTGCCACGATGACAATGATAGCCACGGCTAGCTCCCTCTCTTGGATTGTTGTGGGTACGTTTGGGAACGTCGTGGGTGTTGCATGCGTCATGGTTGCGGTTGAGACGCTAATACACCGGGACCATGGCGCGCTGCGCACCGCTTTGTGGTGCCTGGCAGACCGACACGTCCCCACTAGGATGCTCTAAGAGCGTGCACTGGCTAGCGTCGAGCTCATGTCGCCATGAAAACAAGCTCTCGGCCTGCTGCACCGCTGCACGCTCGAGCAGCATGCGAATCTCGCGGTGGGCTTGACGATCCTCGGGCATCATAGCCTCTGGAATGCCATGGAGCAAGGTCACCATGGTGGTGATGTTCTAGCTCGCCTAGATGAAATGAGGGAGGGCTTCATCGTCGGCGATGATCTTTTAGTTCACATCATGGTCCATGGCACGTGCGTGCCCGCCATCTCTGTGGCGCTCAATTTCCCGACCAAGCTCCATGCATTCCTGCTCGAGCTGGAGCTACGCTTCCTCAATCTCTCGGTGCCTAGCTTTTAGCTGCTGCACCCGTATGCGAGGCAGGGCCACTGTATCCCCCTCAGCCTCATCATCGAGGTTGTTCGCCGGGGTAGCTTCATCCTCACGGATGCTTTCGACGTGTCCCTTAGGTGTACCCGTCATGAAGCATTCATGAGAGGGGTGATGGCTTCCTCTACTAGAGTCAGAGACAGAGGGCAATTCTAGCTCCTCTGTGAGGAGGTCATGGAAGGATTCCGCGACGTGTTCGATCACCCCCACGAATTCATCGTTCATGGGAGGTGGAATCATGCGTTGCACCACAAGGCAGCTAACGGTCTCTATGGCATTGCGGAGACCGAACGAAAGCACCATTGGGGCGCTCCGGATGAGGCGTTCTAGAGAGAGGGGTTCCCCTCCGGTGAGCTGCGCCATGTCATTGGCATAGGAGAAGGTGAGGCAGCACAGGTCCTCCCTAGGCTGCTGGGGTCCTAGGGAGATGCCGAGCTGGCGCTCAAGCATCTGTAGTTGAGGTCAATGGAGGGGAGAGGTTGGATGGCGGCATGAGCCAATGCCAACTCTCCTCCCACCGTGATGATGAAGTCCAGGTCCCCAAAGCGCACATGTGCACTTGGGACCTAGCTGATAACGTGGCTAGCCATCTGTGGCCTAATGTTAATGTCGGAACACGCAAAGGTCCCCTACCTGGTGCGTCAACTGTCGGTGTTTCAAGTAAACACCAACGAGTAAATTTGTGTTATTGTGTGTCTGACCCAGATGGTGTACTAAAAGACAAAAGGTTTATACTGGTTCGGGTAGAATGTCCCTACGTCTAGTTTGAGGTTGCTGCTCATGTTATTAGCACTGAAAAGTTCATAGTAGGGGTTACAAACTAGTGAGAGAGGGAGAGGTCCTAAGTCCCTGATGGAAAGGTCAAATAGGAGCCGAGAGCTTGGTTGCTGCTCAGCTATGTGTGATGTGATGCATGATGTGTTGAATCGATCCCCTTAGTGGGGTGCCATGCCTTTCCTTTTATAGACCAAGGGGATACAGGGAGTACAGATGGGAGAAAGAAGAAAAACTAGAGGCAAAGGAGGTCCCCAGACGTTGGGCGAGGCGAAGCCTGCCCCCAGACATCGGGCGAGGTGGAGTCTGCCCCTGGACGTTGGGTGAGGTAGAGCCAGCCCCCGGACGTCAGGCGAGGCAAAGCTAGCCCTTGGGGTTTGGGCAAGACGGAGTCTGCCCTCAGACGTTGGGCGAGGCGGAGCTAGCTTGAGGCAGGGCCCATGGTCTCGGTGGATAGATGAGGAGTGACTCGGCAAGCAGTGTAGTCGCACTCTCGATCGCGCGGATGAATCAATGTTGACGGTCATTAGCATCTCTTCGGGTACCCTAATATTAGTCCCCGACAAACGGTTTGGTGGGTTAAGCCTCAAAACCACCGGGTGGATGGTTTCGCTGATTTGTTCTCAAAATCTAGACGGAAGTTCCGAGGATGAATGGGGAGACACATGGCGGAATCACGGATGTTGCATCAAGGCGAAGCAAATCTGTGAAGGAAGCGTGGTCGTCTGATCGACAACAAAAGAGTTAGACCATTACGCCCTCAGGTCTATGGTTCGGCTCAAAAATATCTAAAGGCAAAGTTAAGATTATATAATAGCCCTGTTAAATAGGATGAGGATGTCCCCATCACCCTCACCTCTTCTCATTTTTTGTTTCTCTCATTCTTCCTAGGTTTTCCCCTCCCTTAGTGTTGTTGAGAGAGGTCCACAACTAAAACAAATTCGTGGTTGTGTATGGTATGTTTTTGAGTGGGAATGGAGACCCGAATCCTCATCGTGCCCTCTTGGATTCAGTCATTTTTATGTGTGATTTTTGTTCAACTGTGTTCTTTGTTTTTCCTCATTTTTGTTCTCGGCTATGATGTAAATTTCCCAGAGTTTGGAGTTTGGGTTAATCTCAGGTGCTGATTTTTTAGGGATAGGTTTGTACCGAGCTGAATTTCGTCTGTGCGAAATTTGGGAACGAATCATGGAGTTTTGGTCAGAGATTGCTTCGATTTTTTGCTCACGCCTCTTGCTGTTCCTAGCACTCCTATTGTTCATTCTTGGTCTCCAGGTCGGCGCTCCCATACGGTGTTGACCGTGGCAGTGCAGCTCCTGCCCGCGTCCCTCGCAGCCGCATCGCTGCAGGCCGGCATGGCGTTGCGCAGCCCCACTGCCGCAGCCAGCTGCCTTGCCCTGCTTGTGTCCAGCAGCAGGAGTGCTCCTTGATTTGTGTGAATCCTAGTCCGAGCAGTGCCTACCCGTGAGGCCCAGGTGGCCTACTCGTCCGCTCTGCAGGGAACAACTCGTCGTGGCCGGTCGTGGTCTTCATTGTTCTTGTAAGCTGCAACTTGCCAAGGTCAGTGCATGGCCTTTCTCCTTGCTGTGTGTGGCCATAACCTCTCTCCCTCCATGTGTTTTTGGTCCCATGAGATTTGGACTCCTAGGAGGAGCTGGTCCATTGCCCCAGCTGCTTGGTCCATCTCTAGTTCGGTCTCTCCTCTCCCTCTGCTTGTTTTCTGTGAAACCGGTTGAGCCACAGGTGTCAGACTCCCAAGAGGATTTCTCCATTCCTGTACAACACGTGGACTCCAATCTCATCCAGTGATTCGGTCTTAGCTTCAAGGTGACCAACGTGCAGCTGTTGTGCTTCGGGCTAGGAATTTCTGGTTGAAGGCTTCGGAATTTCCGGCCTATAATTTCAGAACTCGCTTTTTCGTCCGTTGTTTATTCGTTCGATCTCCGATTTGCGTTCTGGTTTTCCGATGGCTTCATACCGATCCAAGAAATTTATCGAGATACTCTTGTCACCAGTTGGTTTGGGTATTTTAGATTTGAGAACTCGCTTTTTTCTTGATAGAAGTTGAGTATCCTATTTTCTGTTCCTTGATTTGGAGCGAGCGCTTCGCGTTTCGTTCGCTTTGTGGTGTCTCATTGTGGTCCTAGGAGACATCCACTCACTTTGTGTCATGGATATCATGGTGTTTGGTTTGCATGTTTGGCGGTAATTTTGGGACAGTGGCCAAAAGAATTTCGAGAAATTTTATGGCTCTCATTCACCCCTCTCTGGTCGTCATTTTCGGTCCTTCAATTGATATCAGAGCCGGTAAAGGAATTATTCCATCTTAATCGGTCTGTGATCCACAAAGGCGACATGGAGCGTGGTTCGGGCAAACCACCGTACTTCAATGGAACAAACTACCCCTACCAGATAATCCGCATGTCTATGTATCTTGAGGAGCAGATCGACCAACACAATGCAAATAACAAGGCTTGTAGTGTTCTCTTTTTGAGTTTTTCGCTTTCTGAGTTTGAGAGGCTCTAATTGTACTACTGCTCGAGAGATCTGGGTGAGGCTTTAGAGCTATCCCAAGGGAGCCGCACATGTCAAAATCAGACACTTTGAGACATATAAGCGTGAGTATGAGAACTTCTTTCAGTTGGATGGAGAGTATGTCGATGCCATTCTTTTTTGCTTTCTGTCAATTGTGAATAAGATGCGGGCAAACAAGCTGCAACTACCTTATGATGATCATGAGAGGGCTCTCAAGTTACTATACATCCTAGGTCAGAAGGTTTGGGATGTTGTTGATGAAATACGGCCGACAGTCTATCGAGGGGTATGCTCATGGTAGTAGATGAATCGGTGGAGGTGCGCGTGATACGAACTAGATAGTAACAGAGACACAAGACACAAGATTTATACAGGTTTAGGCCATCAGCATGACATAAAACCTTATGTCCTGTGCCTTTGTGGATTGTATTGCGTATCCTCCCATCCCCACAAGGGGGTCCCTACCCGCCTTATATAGTTTGGGGGTAGGGTTATAGATCGGTTATTTTCATTCTGATCGGTTTACAAGATAGGAAGTTACAGATCGTATAATATCTATCATATTTGAGCAGATTTTATCGATCACTGATAACCTTTACATTGCCTTGTGAAGCACGTCGTCCTATGACATACTTCATGTGGCATTGTCTTGAGAGCTGGGCCTCGACCAGTGGCGTGACCCATGCATAGTTTTGTGGGCTGGGCCTCCCCTAGCGGCTTGGCCCATGTGGATCCTTATGGGTACCGGGGGTCATACCCCCATAGCTAGTCCCCGAGCACCTCGCATCCGCTGAGCAACACCATCTTGCATTCATCTAAGCTATCCAACTTGCAGCAACTCATCGAGACTAGTGTTCTGACCAGTTCAAATAGGGGTCAAGCTATTAAAGCAAGCGTCTGAGCAGTTCGAACGAGCGTCTGAGCTATCGAAGTGGGTGTCCAAGCAGCTGAGACAGGCGTCTGACCAGTTTAATTGGGCATCAAGCTCGGACTCACTTGAAGTCGTGGTTTGCCATAAGGATGTAAGGAGCTCAAGTAAAAAAATTTAAAGTCTTGGTCTATGAAGTGTACACACTTAAGTGACAATTGCAATGGTCCTGACGATGTGGTCATTAGGGTAGAGCATAGGCGGAGACTTGACAAAGTAGAACACACCGTGAAGAAGAAAGTACATGCACCGCAAGGTGCAATGTACACAATATAGTCCCTGAGCCTGCTGGAAGATGCTGAAGGAATCTTGTAGCAGGGTCAAGGAAAAAAACTTGGCATAGATGCATAACGAATTTCGTTGATCCAGCGCCGAGTCTAGAGATTCGTTTCATCGTTCTGCATTTAACGTGATTTAACACTGTGGCCTACCTTACGCATTTGGCGGCCCACAGGCGTGTGATAGTTTCAAGAGGGAATGCAATGGGTCAAGCGGGTTTTCCCAAAATCCCTAGAAGGCAAAGGGTCGAGGGTCAAATCATTATAAAGTGCCACAAGTAGGGCGAGCAAGCTCATGAACTTGTATGGTGCATTTGAATGTGCATGTCATATGTTTGCTTGCATGGCACAAGTTTTAAATTTCAACATCCATGCTTGTGTGGCGTATGCTAGTTGTAAGGTTATGTTTCCAAGTGATATAGAACTAACCATGGTGCTAAGGATGGTATAATGGTTCACTCCGATTGGTATCATGCTTCAAAGGTCCATCTTTTATACCTTAGCATCATTTGGTAGACATTGTCTCCTATAATTCCTATCTAAGCATATGTGCAAGCTACAATCCAAACTCTTAGCACATATGTAGGGGGAGCAATCCATATAGAGTTCATGAAACTTGTCCATATCCTTTTAGACATGGTAACAATGCTTGGACAAGCAACATGGATTCAATTGAATTTCAATTCATATCTTTTTGAAAGGGTTGTCATCAATTACCAAAAAGGGGGAGATTGAAAGCTCTAGTTTGGTTTTGGTGAATTGATGAAACCCTAAGTGCTAACCTAGTTTATCAAGTGATCATGATATAGGTAGCACAATCCAAGTGGTGAAGCAAATGAAGATCATGACATAAAGATGGTGACGCCATGGTGATGATCAAGTGCTTGGACTTGGAAAGAAGAAAGAGAAAAATAAAAAGCTCAAGGCAAAGGTATAAACCATAGGAGCTATTTTGTTTTGGTGATCAAGACACTTAGAGAGTGTGATCACATTTAGGATTGATAGCTGTACTATTAAGAGGGGTGAAACTCATATCAGAATGCGGTTATCAAAGTGCCACTAGATGCTCTAACTCATTGCATATGCATTTAGGATCTAGTGGAGTGCTAACACCCTTGAAAATGATTGTGAAAATATGCTAACACATGTGCACAAGGTGATACACTTGGTGGTTGGCACGTTTGATCAAGGGTGGTGAAGTTTAGGTGCAAGGGTAAGTAACTCCACTGATGGAGTGTTCGAATGGAGTGCCACCGGCGCCCTAGATACAAAAGACGGACGTCACTAGGAGTGACTAGACGTTGGCCATGGTTGGACCGGCATGTTCGGTCAGATGTATCAGTGAAGACACTAGCGTCGGTCAAATGACCGGACGCTGGGTCACTCTACGACCAAACACTGGCAGGGTGCGTCCGGTCAGTGCTGACGTATGCTAACGTGAGGCACATAGAGGAGACATTGTGTGACCGAATGCTGGGTGAGTCTGATCGGGCAAGACCGGACGCGTCCGGTCATGAAAATTCATGTTTGGAACCTTACTAGAAATGACCAGATGCTGAGCTCCAGCGTTCGATCACTTTCTAACTGACGTGTCCGATCAACAGATGACCATTGAGATCAGACGACTCTTGTTGAACACGGTGTGACATGTGGCTGACATCAAGCGACCGGACGCTGGGTCCTAAGTCCGGTCAATTGGACCGGAGCATCCGGTCACCCCGCGTTCAGCCCAGTGAAGGGGTACAACGGCTCTGTTTCGTGGGGGCTTCTATTTAAGCCCCATGGCCAGTTGAAGCTCACACCTTTGGCCATTTTCATTGACATAGCAACCTTGTGAGCGTAGCCAAAGCCCTCCCACTCATCTCCATCATTGATTCATCACCTTTGTGAGATTGGGAGAGAATCCAAGTGCATTGCTTGAGTGTTTGCATCTAGAGGCACTTGTTGTTTGTGTTTTGCTATGGGTTTCGCTTGTTACTCTTGGTGGTTGCCGCCACCTTGATGGCTTGGAGTAGCGAGGATCGTTGAGTGGAGGGTGGTGATTGTCTTCGGCTCTGATCGTGGTGATTATGAGGGGTTCTTGACCTTTCCCCAGTGGAGAGCCAAAAGGTACTCTAGTGGATTGCTCGTGGCTTGTGTGATCCTCATCTTGTGTTGGTTGTGTGGCACCCTATTGAGGGTTTGGCGCGTGAAGCCAATTAGCGCGTGAACCTCCAAGTGAGTGAATTGCCACAACAAGGACTAGCTTGCCGGCAAGCAAGTGAACCTCGGTAAAAAATCATTATGTTCATCATTAATTCCGAGGTGATTGGTTTTCATTGTTATTCATCCTTGTGATTGATTGATTCCTTCATCAATGCGGCGGTATAATCTTCTTGATCACTCTCTTTACATTACCGCAAACTAGTTGTCAAGCTCTTTAGTGTAGCTAGTTGTGAGAGCTTGCATGCTTGGCTGGTGTGGCTCTTTAGTTAGCCTTTGAGAGCACACTAACATAGAGTAGTGTCATAGCTATTGTGTGAATAGACACTATCTAAACTAGAATTGTGATAGGTGGCTTGCCTTTTGAGTAGGCTAGAGCAACACTTGCTTCGCCTCATAATTGTCTAACCGTTTTGTTAAGTGTTGTTGTAGAAATTTTTAATAGGCTATTTACCCCCCTCTAGCCATTAGGACCTTTCACCTACTAACATGGTAGACCACGCCAGGGATAGCATGTTTCACTAATCTTGATAGGGCCGGGCTCTGGCTTCGTTTCAACAAGTGGTCATGTCCCATCCTCCCCTGGCGGACGGTGTGGTGTGTCAGGGCACCGAGCCATGACTCTATGGGGAGTAGATAGGGAAATGACTATACATCTGTTACTATAGATGATGTGAGTTCTTCCTTGGATTGTAGTGGTTGTTGTATGCTTGTGTCAGGATCCACGCCCGAGGGCTGATGGCGGCACCTACAATACTGTAGGACAAAAGTCGGCGCCTACAACACTATTTGGGCTCTGCCTTGCCTGGGAGGGCTTAAAGCGCCCGTCCCATCATATCTTGACAGTACCTTCTCGCAGGTGCATAGGGCATGGTCCTCGGTACTATGGTTTTACCTAAGTGTCCTATCTTTCCTCCTGCTCGTCATCTTGAAGGAGCAGGGTGTAGTCGTCGGGTGAGGCGGATCCTGCCCTCAGCCATTGGGTGAGGGGGAGCCTACCCTTAGCCATCGGGTGAGGCGGAGCCTACCCTTAGTTGTTGGGCGAGGCAAAGTCTAGCCCTCAGGGGTCGGGCGAGGTGGAGTCTAGCCCTCGGGGGTTGGGCGAGGCAGAACCAAGCTTTCGTCGTTCGGGCAATAAGTGTAGTAGCATTCTTGTCTGACCGAAAGCGTCAACATTAGATGGTTATTAGTTCCACCTCATTGGGTACCCCAGTATTAGGTCCCCAACACACTCTAAGCAACTGTTCAACTTTGGTCAAACTAGTATCATGAAAATGGCATTTCAAATGAAACCAACACTTAGAAATAAATTTGATCTATGTCATGAATATAAACATTGTTCCAATTATCATTCTAGATGTGTTTAAGGTGTTTTCATGACCTCGCAATAATTTCATACATTGGTCACATATGATTACAAGCATAAGCATATATATAAAATCAACATTTCATGTGATAAGGTATAAGAATGAAATGAAATTTCATATGCTCATGCTCATGAATGCTTGGATGATGATTGTGCTCATGAAATGCAAATTCCAAATGCAATTATTAACACTATGGTGTTACAGTGGCGGGCCTAAAATTGATGGTATAGGTGCCGAGCTCGACCGCCCATTTGATGATGCGGCCGCTGGCTTCCTTATTGCGGAGAATGTCGCCGAGTGGGTACACCGTGACTATCGTTATGTGGTAGGCATCAAAGTAGTGGCGGAGCTTCTGGGATGTGATAAGGATGGTGTATAGTAGCTTCTAGACTTGTGGGTAGCAGGTCTTAGATTCATTTAAGACCTCGCTGATGAAGTAGACTGGGTGCTAGACTTTGTATGCATGGCCGGCCTCTTCTCGCTCAACGACGATGGTGGTACTAACTACCTGGTTGGTCACTATGATGTAGATTAGCAGGGTCTCATCCTTTTGGGGGCGGTCATGATCGGAGGTGTGGTGAGGAACTGATTGAGCTCAGCGAATGCCTTGTCAGCATCCTCCAACTAGACGAATTTCTCTTGAGCTTTAAGTAGCTTGAAGAAGGGGAGTCCCTTTTTGCCCAGGCGGGATATGAAATGACTTTTGGACATCTTCGATGCAGGTTAGTGGCTTCATGTTGGTCACCGCTGCTATATTCTTCGGGTTGGCTTTAATGCCACGGTGACTGACGATGTTGCCTAGCAATATACCAGATGGAACACCAAAAATACACTTGGTGGGATTTAGCTTCCATCGATACATGCACAATGCTTTAAAAACTTTGGTGAGGTCATCGATGAGGGTGTCAGCAGTCCTAGACTTAACTACCACATCATCGACGTAGGCCTCTATGTTCTTCCTGATTTGGTCCTTGAGACGGCGCTGGATGGCTCTTTGATAAGTCACGCCCATGTTTTTGAGTTCAAAGGACATGGTCCTATAGTAGTAGGCACCGAAGGGCATGATGAATGGCGTCTCAATCTGGTCTTCTTCCTTTAGCGCAATCTGGTGATAACCAGAGTAGCAATCTAGAAAGCATAGGAACTCACAACTGGTTGTAGAATCTATGACTTTGTCGATGCGAGGTAAGCCAAAGGGGTCTTTAGGGCAGTGTTTGTTGAGATTGGTGTAATCAACACACATTCTCCATTCTTTTTTCTTTTTTTACAAGAACCGGGTTGGCAAGCCAGTCCAGATGGTACACCTCTTTTATGAAAATTGGCGGCTAACAGCCATGTTATCTCTACCCTAATAGCCTCCTTTTTGTCCAGCGTGAATTATCAAAGCTTCTGCTTGATGGGCTTGGCAGTCGTCAAGAAGTTTAAGGAGTGCTCAATCAACTCCCTTGGCTCGCTGGGCATGTCTATGGGTTTCCATGCAAACATGTCGACATGCTCCCATAGGAATCTAACGAGCGTGTCTTCTGATTTAGGATCAAGGTCAGCCCCAATCTGAGTAGTCTTGGACTGGTTGCCAGGGATGAGGACCACTTCCTTGAACTCCCTAGCCTTGGTTGAAGCTCAGGCATCCTCCAGGGTAGGGATCTCCAGATCCTCTAGAGGGATCACCTATGAAGTTGCGATGCAGTCCTACATACGGATGGAGATGTTAGTTGCCTCAGCGAGCGTGAAGCTTTCCTTCTCATAGTTGTAGGCGATGTCGAGGTTGGCGCATAGGGAGAGGACCCCCTACTCTGTCGGCATCTTCAGCACTAGGTATGTATAGTGTGTCACAACCATGAACTTGGCAAGAGCTGGTCAGCCAAGGATGGCGTGGTATGCCATGTTAAAGTCGGCAATGAGGAAGTTGACGTAGTCGACATGGAAGTGCTTCGTGGTGCCGAACTGGACCTGTCAGTATAATCTATCCCAAGGGGAGGGACTCCTTCCTAGGAATGATTCCCTAGAATGGAGAGTCCATGGGGGTGAGGTCTTCCTTCTTAAGGCCTAGCTCCTCTAGAGATCTGGCGAAAAGAATGTTGAGGGCACTCCCTTTATTGATGAGGACCTTCTGGAAGCACACATCCTTGATTATGGGATCTAGGACGAGTGGAAAATGCCCTAGGTATAGGATGTTCGACCACTGACCAGCCTTGGAGAAAGTGATTGGGTGCTTTGACCAGTCGAGATACTCTAGATCAGAGACGGGGCTGCCATTGGTAGCGACCGACATGACATGTCGAGCTACAAGCTTCTGCTCTCACTTGTCTTCGGAGACAGCCCTCCTACCAAAAATTGTAGCAACGGTCTTAGTGGGATCCTGTTATGTAGGGCCCTTGTTCTTGCCTTGCTCTCCACCTTGACTATCCTCGGTCTCATCGTCGTTGCACCGCTGCTTCTTTAATGGTTCTCCCCAAGCGTAGTCTTTAAGCCCCTGCACTCCCACATGGTGTGCTTGGCATCCTTGTGGATAGCTCATGGGCTGTCCAGTAGCTTGCCAAAATCCGCGTTGTAGGTGCGCTTGACATGAGTGTCGAAGGTGTTGATGGAGGTATCAGGTCGGCAATAGTGGCTTTGTCTGGCTCTCGAGCTCTCTAGATGATCGTCACGCTAGGGGTCACGGTCATTGTGACGGTGATCATGGTCATCATGATGGTCATGACCATTGCAGCAGTGATCGTGATTGTCGTAGCCTCTATCTTCGTGATGAGAGGAGAGGGTAGGCCATTTGGCTTCTTCGGCGTCAGCGTATCCATTCACCATTTGTATTAGCTTGACAATGGTGGTAGGCCTCTTGCAGTACAGCTTGCCATGAAGCTGCTTGTGTCAGAGCCCTTTGGTGAAGGTAGCGATGGCCTCGACATCGGTGATGTTGGGCACAATGTTTCTTGTCTCTGAGAAGCGCCTAATGAAGTTGTGTAGAGATTCTCTAGAGGACTGATGAAGCTCTTCCAAGTCATACATGGTGTCAAGCTGCTCGCATGTAGCCATGTAGTTGTCAGTGAAGACTTTCCTAAGGTCATCCCAAGATTAGATGGAGTTCTCCTACAAGCTAAGGAGTCAATTATTTGTAGACTGGTTAAGCATGACAGGAAGGTAGTTTGCCATGATGTCCTCATCTCTACCCATGGCTCTTACGGTGATCTGGTATAGAGTTAGCCACTGAGCGAGGTTGGCCTTTCCGTCATAGGTATTGACACCAATGACCTTGAATCCCATCGGCCACTAGACGGCTCAGAGCCTCTCTATAAAGGGATGAAGCCCCAATGCGCCAATGGGGAGTGGTGCTTGGTGAGCAGCGAATCCTTCATGTTCAGCATTGAATCTTTGGCAGTGCTCCATCTCTACTTTGTAGCATGTGGACCTGCTATTTTTGATGTGGCCACGGGCATCCTTACTGGCGTTAAGGTGATCATGAAGGTTGCAAGGGGTGGGTTGATTGACCTCCTAGTTGTGGTTGCCACCCCAACCTCCCTAGGGATGTGGTGGGCGGGCGTCTTGTCATGAATAGGCTTCATAGTTGCCCCTGGAACCTCTATAGAGGTAGGGGCCTCTAGCCTGAGATCAGGGGGCATCATTGCCATGATGTTGGCCTCCTCCATCACAAAGGGAGCGGTGGCTATGAGCCGATGGGGTGGAGTAAGATGGCACATCATTCTAAAACTCATTGACTTGGACTTGTGTAGCTATGATGTGCGCACAGACCTTCTCAACCTCTGGAGTGTGAGGGAGTTTGTTGAGCTTGTTGAAAGCAACAATGAGATTGGCGCTTGGAGTTTGATAGACTGGCTGGTCGCTAACCATGTCAAATGCTTCTTTCAGATTGCGTTGATGGCATGATGGGCTACGACCATCTTCGCCGGCCTTAGGGGCTGCTTCTGTGTCTCAGCGATGTTGGCAATCGACATTCTTCGCTAGATGAGTGTTGTGCTCTTCAGTGGTTTCACCCTCCATGGTAACACTATCATGGCTGATGTGGAAAATCATGCCACAAATGCTAGAGGGAAAGTAGGGTAGCTCGATAGGGTCCTAGTCGAGCCCTCAGAAGAATAGTCGGGCTTTTGTCCAAGATGTGGTGAAGAGATTTGGTCAAAAGAGGGGAATCCTCTAAGAGCTGATGAATGGCCACCATGTTGACCACGGGCGTAGGCTGATTGGAGTCAGTTGGGTCGATCACATAGAGGTCAGTGACGTGATTATGTTCGACGTGGTCGGCGAAGTGGTGTTGGATGATGTTCTGATATGTAGATCCTACACCCTCTAGCCTGAAGGGGTAAGGCCTCGACAAGTTCTCCATCGGGGCTCCATAGTCATCCAAGCGAAGGTCGGTGGTGGGAAGTGGTCGGTGCTGCACTGTGCGCCCTTCTAGAGTAGCCATGATCACTAGATCAGAATCTATCCGCCTTGCATGGTGTGGCCGAGCAGGTCACTCGGTTGCTATGGCTTGGTGACCTTGGAGCGCAGGAAAATCGTCACTCGCTCTATATGAAACTAGGACCAAATCTATGAGGAGCTGGCATTCTGTTTGGTGATCTGTGACCCAATCAATGGATGCGATCAGGTTGTCATTGCTGATGGATCTCCTGATCCAGCGATGTGGCACTAGGACCAGAGATGTCATCACTAGCGTCAATGCGATCAATGCAGGGTGGTCCTGCACTGCCTCCATGATCTCCTCGTTGTCATCGGGGCCAATAACCCAGGTCATGGATCCGACCATGAAAATCTAGCCCGGCTCAAGGTGGGCCATGGAGCATGGGAAGGTGACCATCTAGTTCACCATGGATTCAGCATGCACACCCCCTACCTGGCATGTCACTATCAATGAAATACGACCGATAGTCTACAGAGGGGTATGCCCATGGTAGTAGATGAATCGATGGAGGTGCACGTGATACGAACTAGATGGTAACAGAGACACAAGACATAAGATTTATATAGGTTTAGGCCATCAGCATGACATAAAACCCTATGTCCTATGCCTTTGTGGTTTGTATTGCGTATCCTCCCATTCCCATGAGGGGGTCCCTACCCACCTTATATAGCTTGGGGGGGTAGGGTTATAGATTGGTTATTTCCATTCTGATTGGTTTATAAGATAGGAAGTTATAGATCATATAATATCTATCATATCCGAGCAGATTTTGTCGATCACCGATAATCTTTGTGTTGCCTTGTGAACCACGTTGTCTTGCAGCATACTTCATGTGGTGTTGTCTTGCGAGCTGGGCCTCAACCAGTGGTGTGACCCTTGCATAGTCTTATGGGATGGGCCTCCCCTAGTGGCTCAGCCCATGTAGATCCTTGCGAGTACCGGGGGTCATACCCCCATAGATGTGGAGGTGTTCGCTATCATTGAGTCCACTAACTATGATGTCCTCATCGTGGATGAGCTTTTCAGCAAGCTCAAGTCCATCGAGATCGATTACCAGACCCAAGCCAAAATCAAGAATCCCTCTACACCAACTATGGATTTGGTCTCAGGTAATGGTTCAAGTTCTTTAGCTAACCCTTCATAGATCTCCTTTGCCTTGTCTTCTTTGATGTTTGTTACAAAGGAGCTGATGGAGGCACATGGGGACAACGAGCTGGCACTAGTCATCAACTAGTTCTCGTGGTTTCACAACAACCACATGAACCACTGACGTGATGGTGGTCTGAAGGATGGTTGCTATGGCTATGGAGATCCTAACCACTTCATCGTCCACTGCCCTAGGAAGAACAAGAACTTCTTTGGCAAGCATGACTCCAGGAAGTGCAAGGACAAGCATGAGTACACCTTCGGCAAGCACAAGTTGAAGATAGGATTCAACAAGGAGGCAATCTAGAAGGAGTACCTCAAGAAGGCCAAGGCTCATGATAGTGCCTTCCTCGAC